>NC_056738.1:256443359-256478359 GCF_019279795.1 Protopterus annectens
ACAGGCCAAGGTACGTATTCACAATACACATACTGTCGACAATCACCATATGTACACAGACCCCAGTATTGTACACACAACCGCAGAATGCCAAGGTTATATCCTCTGAAATAACCCCTACTATACATAACATGTCTAGCAATCTGATATCTGACTGGCTTGTTATCAGGTATGATGTCAATAAATAATCATGTACAGAACATATTCACCTCTTAATGCATGACATATGTGCAAGGACTGACAGACTTGTGGCCACAAACACTGGGCCAATAGTGGCATGTTGCTGTGATACCCTCATACATTTACTGTTGTAATGGGGTTTGTTGTGACATATGTCCTGTGAGGGATATGAAGTTAGTAACTCTCATGGCTGTCACCATGTGCTGACTGAAATCCTCAGACTATGCTTCTGCAGTTCTATAATAGGTGATCTGTGAGTAACACAAGAAACATAAGACTTCAAACACTGCCCAGTCTGCAGATAACCCTACAGGTGGGAGTTTCCTCAAACACTTAACACTGTCATGACAGGTATTAAATCATGTAGCCAGCCATATCAACGCACACCCTGTTAAACCAATGTTATTCCAAATGCAGAACAGCAACACTTACATTTTGTTGTCATATCTGACACATCCACCTCCTGTTTGTTGGCCTGTCTCTACAGTGTATGTTGTTAGAGGTAAATCCCAATACCATCTGTGATGCTGTTTGCCAAACACCAACAGGAGGTCCTGCTCACAGTGAATGAAAAGGTCCAACACTCGCATGATGTTCCTAGGTATTGGATGTGTTTCCATGCAATTGGCTATGGGAATGTTATCACAGCTGTTCCACATGCAATCAGCTAGAGGGGGACTGCAATTCGTTCAGAGGCCATCAGCTGATCATGACCATCACTTAAAAAACCCAAGCTGCTCCTAAGCACAGCAGGTGTACTTTTCCACATCCAACAGAGGGGGATTGAGAAAGACAGACAGAGACAAGGTAAGACAGGGAGTAGGTGGGAGAGTAAAACCTAAGCATGTTTGTGTCACACACTTACCAGTATGGGGTTTCAAACCCCTGACTGACTATGTATTGCTATCACATGGCTATGCAGTTATTGCATGCACCATGTAGCTTACACGTTGGGGAACTGTCCAAAGGTATACGTGATGGTGAGTGACATCTGCAACAGTGATATAGGAGTGATAAGGTAGGTGTAGTACACATGCCTGTCCACATGAACAGGTGTCAACATCGACAGAGCCACATACTTTCCTTTCCCAAAGGTGTATTTCAAGATGAATTACATCAGCAGGCTTGCCAAAGAAGGGCAATGGAGGTTGTATTGACTGTGGATGGTCTCAGAAACATTGCTCCCTACACAAACAAACACACACAAACACTCTTAACATCCACACTTGCAATGTCTGGGAATAGAGTCCCTACCGAACTAGTATATCACACTAGAGCATTACGCTGTTATAGGATGCTACTTCTTCCCCAAAAGTGTATTTCAAAGTGAATGACATCAGCAACATTGCCAAGGTTGGGCAATGGAAGATGTAGTTCATAGGTTCATAGGGTTATACGTTGATACTAGGCTATCGGCCCTAGGCCATGTACATGCTTAGACATGACATTTCTCTGGCTATGACTTCCCACAATATATACTTCCCTGCACCTCTGTCTAGCAGGGCAGCTGACATGATCCCTGGGGTGAATGTCCTATCTCCCATCCAATCATCCAGGTTCCTGTTGAAGAGGGCCAAAGGGTTACTTTGCTTGACATGTGTGGGCAGTCTATTCCAGAGTCTGGGGAGTCTCTGGGTCAGAAACACATCCCTCCTGCATGTATTGTTCATTGTGATGATAGGATTTGGATCCCTGGACCATGTGGCTAAGTGTAGCATGTCTAACAGCTGTGGGTTTGACGTGGCATGTTATGTTTAGCAGAGATCGCCTCTGAGAACACAATATGTGACAAAGTATTGCTGGCTGATTTTCAGATAGTCAGCAAAGGGCATCTGGTTTAGACCTGTGGTCATTTCATGAGGTATATCTGCAGCCTCTCTACTTGTCTTGTGAGTTACATGCACGACAGACCATTGTAGTCTGTATTGGGTTTACTGAGAGATGCCTACAGTGGGAAAATTGGCTCATTTTCCTGGATGTAAAGCCCTTAGTTGGAGGTGTGCCACATAGGTGGGTTTCCTGACTGCTGTGGTAATGTGGTTATCAAAGGTGAGACCACTGTCCACCTGTGTCCCTATGTCTGTTATCACACTTTAGGTGTTTAGTGTACTGCCACCTGTGTGGTACTTCACAGGTACATGTCCCTTCCCAATGGGTATAGCTATATATTTCTTGGCATTGATCTTGAGGCCATGGCTCAGGCACCAACCATGTCTTTCTGTAAGGCCCTTCTGTAGAATATCCACATCATATGGGGATTCAGTATTGGCTCCCAGTGTGCAGTCATCTGCGACCTGTGTTTGCCGGTGTCCCTTACTGTTGGACTGTATTTCAGAGCAGTAGATGGCAAACAAGGGCGGTGACAGGACTGAACCCTAAGGTACTCCAACTGTCACTTGTTTGGAGCTCAGGTTGGTGTCTCCTACATTTAGAGTGTGGGTTGTGTCAGTACAGCGGTTGGCAGTGCATCAGGTGACATTGGGAATAATGGCCAGCATGATACATTTATCTATGATTCCAGACTGGGGAATGGTGTCAAAGGGCTTGGCAATGCCCAGATAGGCTGCGCGAACCACCTTACACTCATCTACGGCTCTGGAGATGGATTCATAGTTGTCATCCAGGTTGAGGTGACATGATTGGCCCTTCACAAACTAAATCTGGTAAGGGTGCAGTGTTTACAGGTTGCCAATGCCTTTGTTTTAATTTCCATGATAATACATTCCATGGCATTGCAGAGTAGGCACATTATACTGCTGGGGCTGTAGTTCCCAGAATCCAAGGTGGATCCCCCCTTGTTGTTGACTGGGATAACTGTAGCTTTGTGCTACATAGTGGGTACAAAGCCTGAGGTGTGGCTATGATTAGACTTGGCATGAAGGTGAGGTGCAAGTGCAGTTTGCAGCTCATGTAGTACACAGCCCGGGATGTTGACAGGTCCCATGGCTGCTGATGTCATAGCTCTGTAGAGTGTGGTTTTTACTTATGTGGCTATTATTACTGTCATATGGCAATCTATCCATGTTGAGATGGGCCTTGTGGGGGTTGGGAGGAAGGTGCAGTTGGCACTGAATCAATCTGCCAGGATATTGGCAATATCCCTGGGAGGCATAGATTTCATACCATCTTGTAGCCCACAGCAGTTCTGAACACTGCCATTTAGATTCCTCACATAGCTATGGAATGGCCTGCAGTTGTCTTTGGCATCTGTGGCTATATAATGTTCATAACTAGCCTTGGTGGATGTTATGAGGGGTCTCTGCCTTCTGCTGAAGCTGGTAAGGGAGTATTTTGCAACCTGGAAAGTCTCCCATTTCTGCAAGAGTTTCTTCCTTTTGTTGTACAGTATGTTTATGGCAGGGGCCGACCAAATTGGCATACTTTTCTTGGATGGGAAGTGTCTTGGTTCACTATTGGATGGCACAATTCATGCACGAGTGGATGTGCCCATACAGTGCCTTCATGTATGATTCAGCAGTTGTACTTTCAGTTCCCTTCTGCATGGGTGTCATGATGTTATTTATGTCTGACGTGTAACAAGACATTGGCTTTGGAGATGTGTGCTACAGAGGTGTCCTTAATGAGGTGTGGAGATGGGATGTTGATGTTAAGGGTGATCAGCTCATGGGCATGGGGTGACCATATGTGTGGAGCATTGATGTCCCATGTTGGCAATGACCAGGTCTAGGATATTTGAGCCCCTGGTGGGACTATGGCTTACATGATCCAGGTCATTGGGAATTATGACTTCCAAGAACCGTTGGGCACACGTGTTGGTACACATGTGGTTTTCCCAGTTAATGGCAGGGTAGTGTAACTCACCCAGTATTAGGGTGTTTGCTTGTATCATGATATTTCACAGTATGTTTCAAAGGTTGTAGTGGGTATCATGGGGCATGGTTGGGGATCTGTAGCAAGCTATACAATTTGGAATGCAGTCTAACCTACCGTTAGTTGCACCAGGAGTATTTCAGACACATTCTGTTGGGCAAGTAACCAAGTGGTATGAATATCCTTGGTGAATATGGACACTCCTCCACCTTTATTGTTTTGGTCCTGGTTTGGTGGCCAACAGGTGTGGTGAGAGCTGCACCTGATATTGCAGGGGTGCTCTCTGGAGGCTTGGATCAGGTCTCTGTTACTGCACAGTTATCAATGTTCTCCATCTGTAGGTGTGCATAGTGAATGGCCAAAAAATGGCTCCCTACACACACACAGGGTTTCACACTTGCCATGTCTGGGAATAGAACTCTTCCTTAGCTAGTTTATCACACTACAGCATTATGCAGTTATAGGATGCGCCACAGAGATTACTGAGCTACTTCTTCCCCAAAGGTGTATTTCAAAGTGAATGACATCAGCAGGCTTGCCAAAGAAGGGCACTGGAGGTTGTAGTGACTGTGAATGGCCTCAAAAGCATTGCTCTCTACACAGACAAACTAACACACACACAAACATCCACACTTGCTATGTCTAGGAATAGAACTCCTGCCTAACTAGTTTATCACACAACAGTACACAGTTATAGGTTGTGCCACAGAGATTACTGGGTTAATTTTTCCCCAGAGGTGTATTTCAAAGTGAATGACATCAGCAGGCTTGCCAAAGAAGGGCACTGGAGGTTATAGTGACTATGGACGGCCTCAAAAGCATTGCTCCTTATACAGACAAACTAACATACACATCCATACTTGCCATGTGTGGGATTAGAACTCCTACCTAACTAGTTTATCACACTACAGCATTACACAGATATAGGATGCACCACAGAGATTGCTGGGCTACATTTTCCCAAAAGGTGCATTTCAAAGTGAATGACATCATCAGGCTTGCCAGAAAAGGGCACTGGAGGTTGTAGTGACTGTGAATGGCCTCAAAAGCATTGCTCTTTATACAGACAAACTAACATACACATCCATACTTGCCATGTGTGGGATTAGAACTCCTACCTAACTAGTTTATCACACTACAGCATTACACAGATATAGGATGCACCACAGAGATTACCGGGCTACTTTTTCCCCAAAGGTGCATTTCAAAGTGAATGACATCATCAGGCTTGCCAGAAAAGGGCACTGGAGGTTGTAGTGACTGTGAATGGCCTCAAAAGCATTACTCCCTACACAGACAAACTAACACACACACACATCCACACTTGCCATGTCTGGGAGTAGAACCCCTACCTAACTAGTTTATCATAGTACAGCATTGCCCAGTTATAGGACATGCCACCGAGATTACTGGGTGCATTTCAAAGTAAATGACATCAGCAGGCATGCCAAAATAGGGCATTTGAAAATGTAGTAAGTGTAACTAGACTAAAAAGGCATTGATCCATACACAGACAAACACACAGCTGCCCCATCTGGGATTAGAACTCCTACCTAACTATTACATCACACAACAGCATTATGCAGTTATAGGACACACCACAGAGATTAGTAGGCTACTTTTTCCCCATAGGTGTACTTCAAGGTGAAGACATCAGCAGGCTTGCCACAGTAGGGGAATGGGGAGGGAGTGTGTGTTCATAGGCCATGACCCATTCATCTAGAGGCAGACGCACCACACTCAGGCACACACAGGTTTATATTCCACAGGTAATTTTATACAAGTGCTAGATGACTATTGTCCTGTGCAGTCATGTTGCACAGTTAGCACTAGCACCACAGACTCTATAATGCTGAGGGATTCCAGAGGAAAATGTCTACGGTGATTGACATTTGCACATCATATGGTTTTAGCCAATTGGCTGTGTGCTGCGTGGGACAGGCCTCATGATGGATGGCTCTTTGTCACTGTCACTCTCTTCCACACATCTATTTATGTGTACTTTTGGCATATTATAATGTGTTGTCCTTGAATATATGTGTGTATTCCTATCCAATGTGTGTGCAAAGCATGGCTGGTGCATACTGAGGAGTGTATGCACTAACATCTGCGACTGTCAGATATGTATGGTCCACTGTTGTTGACAGACATGGGTTTCATTTCTGTAAGTGTGTGAGCATGCCCAGTATGACCTTCTGTACTGTATGAGTGAATCAATTCTAGGTAGAGTGTACTCCAGTGCAAACATTTGTGTTCTACACCTACAGCTATCAAACTGTTTCTGCAGGATATCTGTAGATCAGTTGACAATATGGGGTCAAATTGGGCAAAGGATAGTGGGTTACTGTAGGTAGTTGTGTCTGTGCTGCTTCTGCTACATGGTCCTGGTGTTAGCAGAGATACTCAGACATGTGTACTGTTATACACTGTGATGGTTTCTGTCTTCAAGTACTGTCAAGTAAACATATTTGCTTGCAGTGATGTCCTGGGAATCACAGGATGAATGCAGTTGTGTCCAGTATTGTGGTCAAACGCCTACATATTCTTGCACACTTATGCTATTCTGGGGGGGGAATGGCAGACACTTGCTGCTGGGTCTGTGTAACTGGTTCAGCACCTTGGTACAGTGGTGGCAGAAGATCCCATACTTGTACATCCATCGAAGTGACAGTATGGCCATATCTTGCTGTGGCAATACATCACAGCTGTACAGATTCATACAGGTTACCCAGAAGCAGGGCTCATAATTCTGGACATTACGCCTACACATTGTGGTTTACGAGCAGGTTTTTAGCCACCCATTCTTGTGTTTGCAGCCAGGGATAGTATGTGCACATGGCTGAGTTTTGGACTTCATACACTCCATGCCGTCCATGCTTCCACCCCCCACCTCTATTATTCTATCCTCTTCCATACATTATGCGAACATTCTCTGATATTTTCCCTATAGTTATCTTATAATGGAGACAAGAAAATTGACTCATAATGTAACACATCAGTACATTCTTTATTATTAGTGGTTTAATCATTTTATTAAATCATTATTCAGAAAAAAATATTCTTGGAAATGGTATTGGAAATGTGAATAATCAGTATAATGATATCAAATGTGATGATTTTTACATTTGCACTCTATTGACTATAAGGAGGTAAGGTGGTTAACATAAGAAATGGTAACACATTGGAAATAGCTTGCTGATATGGATTGTGCTGCAGTTGCAGTCTGAATGCACATTAGTTGTATTATATTTGTATATGAATTAAATTCAGTTATTATTTAACACCATTCTTTGTGGAATGATACTTTTTATTTCATAATTATGTTTGCATACTCATGAGCAACCTTGAAAAATCTCTTTAGGTATCTTTGCTCTTGTGACGGATTGTAGGAAATCTTCTCTTCAGCTGCATATAAAAGACATAGTGGATGGTTGCTTACATATCATCGACATATGTTCAAATCTCTATTACATGCTTACGTTTATTACTCAACAAAGCACAGAATTTAGTTTTGTACTTGCACTTGTACTGAATCTATTTCATTATTTCTGTAAACATTTCTACTGAATCCTTTCTCTTATATGTCTGCATTTATTAAGCAGCAAAGCATATACTTTCTAAAAGTATTTGTACAGAATCCATTTATTATATTAAATATTTCTTATTTATACAAGTTAAACTAGAAGAATATCCTGAAACCCATCAACTTGTTTACATTTTGATTTCTGTGTACAACTTGTTTATCTTTGGGAGATGGGTACTTTCATATTCTTCTCTTTTGGCTGTTCCCATTAGGGGTGACCACAGCAGATCAACTGTTTCCATTTCTTCCTGTCCTCTGCATATTGCTCTGTCACACCAACCACCTGCATGTCCTCTCTCACCACATCCATAAACCTTATCTTAAGCCTTCCTCTTTTCCTCTTACCTGGCTGCTCCATCCTTAGCATCCTTTTCCCAATATACTCAGCATCCCCCCCTCACCACATGTCCAAACCAGTCAATCTCGCCTCTCTGACTTTGCTTCCAAGCCATCCAACCTGAGCTGACCCTCTAATATACTGATTCCTAATTCTATCCATCCTTGTCACACCCAGTGCAAATCTTAACATCTTTAACTCTGCCATTTCCAGTTCTGGCTCCTGCCCTTTTGTCAATACCACAGTCTCCAACCCATACAACATAGCTGGTCTCACTACCCTCATGTAGACCTTCCCTTTCACTCTTACTGGTACCGTCTGTCGCAAATCACTCCTGACACTCTTCTCCACCCATACCACCCTGCCTGTACTCTCTTCTTCACCTCTCTTCCACACTCACCATTACTCTGAACTGTTGATCCCAAGTACTTAAACTCATCCACTTTCACCAACTCTACTTCTTGCATCCTCACCATTCCTCTATCCCCCTCTCATTCACACACATATATTCTGTCTTAGTCCTGCTGACCTTCATTCCTCTCCTCTGTAGAGCATATCTCCACCTGTCCTGGGTCTCCTTAACCTGGTCCCTACTCTCACTACTACAGAGATGGGTATTTTCTTCAATCTTTGCAAATGTTTTCTTTGAAATTTCTGTTTTGCACTATATCATGCATACTTTTTTTGTATTTTTAAGTCATATTATGTAAAGTTGTTGTAAGCAACACACTTTGAAATTCTGAAAGTAAGATATTATACAGTGAATTTTTCTTTATACTCTGTGTTGGTCATTCAGTTGCTACTTTAACCCCCACCCCCTACCTGTCTAGGGTATGGTAGCCAATTAAAGTCAGACATCTTGTATGGGCAGTTACAATTTTGGAACAAGTGACTGTCTTATTCAAATACCATATTAATAAATAATTAATAAATAGTTTGTGGCCTACACACAGCAAATCATTTATGAAAAGCTGTCTGTCTGTAGTATACATTACTAATAAGCTAGTACCTACAGTGTATCAAATTCTGCAGCAATGCAAATATGTTTCTATCTGTCTGTGTTTGTGTGTGTGTGTGTGTGTGTGTGTATGTGTGTGTGTGTGTGTGTGTGTGTGTGCGTGTGTGTGTGTGTGTGTGTGTGTGTGTGTGTGTGTGTGTGTGTGTGTGTGTCTGCACATTTATATCTAGATACCAAAATCAGCTGTTCACATGTACTAGCCTTTTTTCAGTGTGACATCGCAGAATAGCAAGAATAAAGGAATTTGTCATTTCCCATTGTATTGTAATCTTGAAGTTGTTATATGTAATTAGGGGGTGTGGGAGTGCAGGGAGGCAAGACCCCCTGCAAAAAGTTGTTTAAGCTGTTTTTGTGTGTTTTTTACTCAGCAGATGATTATCAGTTGTGTTAAATCACTCACCATTTGATAGTTTGAGTTTTCACTCATAAATATACACTTTTATTTCTACACAAAGGCATGTCTGCATATAAACATGCCACATTTGCATATAGATGGATTTCTCTTTGCACATATGCTCATGCTTACTTCTACCTTATGGATTACACATATATACATATTTAGACTTACACATTTAGCTGCATTAATGCAATATTTTCCAGCATTTTTAAAATTAAACTATTTCTTGAAAAAAATTTAAAGATTTAAAAATAAAATGTTAAAATATTTACTGTAGAACTCTGGCTTTCCTGCCACAACACAGGCTACCAACTCTGTCAGCTGGTCAGGCCTACACCTCTGCAGGTCATTTTACCTGTGCCAGCACTGGGGCCAAGAGCAGTCGATCCCTGCCAAGCATGACAGTTACTCTCCCATCTCTTGCCAGATATTGTCCTTTTTCCATTTGGTGTCAGGTACTGCTGCTCTCTCCTGCATGAGGTAGATCATGTATTTTTTCCTTTAATGGACCAACTTGGAGCTTGGCCTCATGCCTTCACAGGTGTTGCCATCACTTGAAATGTCTGTACCAAAGCAAAGAATATAAGTGTAGGGCTATGGTTCACAGGCTGGGAAATACAACCTCTGGGGCCTGACATTATCATTACCATACTGCTTTGAACAAAGACATGGAGATTATTTTTCAAGGAATATTTTAATTGTTTTTTTTTGTGTGTTTTGCTGTGGCAAATGAAAGTCAGTTATTAAATCATTATTTTTCATTTGCTTATATGTGTTTTTGCTTCTGCACAGTAAGGTTTTAACCTTTATTAGCACAACTGACCTTAAGGTCATGCATTGCTCATTTTGGAAAGCATGCATTTCAATCTGTGCATCAGCTAATATTTTTTTCCTTTCACTACACTTTATAAATACATTTTCCATTTGGCATCATTTTGCTATAATTGAAAGTACTAAGTGCTTTGAGGTGATAAGGTGTGTCACAATATGCAAGGTGGGCATATGGATTAGGTTTCACAATTATTTTACCAGAAAGGCTCATCCAGACTCTGCTACACTTTGCTGTGAAGGAAAGGTTAGTTTGCTGTTATTTTTTGTATTTCTGTATTGCCTTTCTATATTTTGAATACTGTAGTTTGTTTTCTTTACCTTGTGTTTTGCTTGCATTCTGTTTTAACAGCATATTAAAACTTCAAAAGAGACCACAGCTCTCTCTGTTCTGAGTCAGGCAGAATTTTTTCCTTCCCTCCCACCCATTTAAGTTGCCTTGTTAAATACCACTGTCTTTCTAGTTGCCCGCCTCTTATGTTAATCTGACCATATATCTCATTTCTCTCTACTTTCACTGGCTTATGTGAGTAATCACAAAACCATCACTTTTGAAATCCCACCCCTTCAATTATTTAAATTTATTGGCCATCCTACAGTATTTCATAGTACCAAAATACAAAAGTAACCACCCTTTCAGTCCATCTTGCTGTTTTAAAAATAGTAACTCTCCACTAAACCTTAACTTTTTAAACAGGTAAAACTCAAGTTACCTACTTTCATATCTAACTTCTCTAGTGCACACTGCAGAGTGCATTCTTTTCAATCTTACCTTTAAGCATCCCTGTTACTAGCACTTTCTCTAATACCTAAAAAGATCATCTCTACTTGACTCCAAGTAGACTTTTCTCTATCTGTTAAACCTAACACTTGCTCCTACAGTACTTATTACCTTGATACGGCACTCTTATAGATAGCACCCCAAAAGGCAAACCCCCATTTCTCGGTCACCCACGTCCCCGGAATCTCTTTTAAAGTTTTTTGTCTAGTCCTTCTAGCATGTCGAGGGATCAGTTGCTAGTGTCCTCTCCTGCTCAGCTGGTGAACCAGGAATATTGAGGCAATGTTACAATTGCCTCATGTACACTGAACAACCCTCTCCTCCTCCCACAAAACACAAATACATGCGAGAGATGCAACTATACGGCCAAACTGGAGGCTGAGCTCTCTCAACATAGGACTGGCAAGACCAGTCAGGAGGAGAAGGTTACCACACACACTATAGACCCAGTCTCACATAGTACCATCACAACCTCAAATCATACACATAAACACACAAAGACATACTCGGCGGCTCTGATCAAAAATCTACCAAAACAGCAGAGGCCACCAAAGCAGACACCCAAACAACCACCACCTCAGAACACAACACCTGCAACACATAGACCTCACAGTCAGAGTGTCAAACAGTCACAGCCCTTAAGGCCAAACACAATGCCAGACACACTAGCCATTGATGACTCCATAGTCAGACACACTGACGTCCCGCTCACCAGACTGAGTAAGGAGAAGGTCACAGTAAGCTGCCTGTCGGGCGCTAGAATCCGCCACATAACGCAAGCACTCAGGTCTCTCAACAGCAGGTACAAATACGACTCAGTCATTGTCCACGCTGGTGTAAACGACCTGAGACGTACCTCCTTGGACTACATGAAAAGAGACATTGAGGAGCTCTCTGATTATGTAGCCCAGGCAGGTATGACCCTGACCGTGAGCAGTATCCTACCTTCACCAAGAATGATGCCACAATACAGAGATAAGATGATCAGCTTTAACAATTGGCTTAAACTCTGGTGTCATTCAAAGGGGATCCAATGTCTGTCTGCCTGGGATGACATGCTGGACAAGCCACGCTGCTTCGCAAGGGACGGCTTGCACCTGTCACCCTGGGATTCCGGATATTGGCAAAGGCTCTTGCCACCCCATAGTGCCTTTTTAGGCAAGGCTCAAATTCTAAACCTACCACCCTAGAACACAAAAAGGAAAAACTAAGGGTAATGCTGCTCAATGCCAGAAGTCTAAATCTCAAAATGCACGCACTCGAGGCCCTTCTCAGTATGGAGAACATCGATGTCTGTGCAGTGACAGAAACCTGGTTCAAGGCTCCTGAGAGCACCCCAGCACTATCAGGTTTTACCTCTTATCATGCGTTCCGGCCCCAAAATCCGGACAATACCAAGAAAGGAGGGGGGGGGTATCCATATTCATCAAGGACACCCACACCTCAAGACTGGTGGCAACGCATGATGCATCGGAGACCATCCAGGTGCAATTAACCATAGGCAAGACTGCTCTGCAAATTGTAGCATGTTACAGGCCACCCTCACAAACTCAGGAACCTCACATGGCCTTCCTGAAAACACTAGAGGGGATAAATGTATCACCAAACACCATCATACTAGGTGACTTCAATTACCCTAATATAGACTGGGAACACTACTCAAGCCCAAACACCCTAACCCAAAAGTTCCTGGAATTCATAAACTCAAATGCCATGGAACAACTAGTCACCATCCCCACAAGAGGAGAAAACATACTTGATCTCATCATCACGAACATGGGAGCACAATGTTCAACACCGGAAGTATACCCCTCACTGGTGAGATCAGATCACAAACTAATCTCGCTGGAGGTCCTCATCCCACCCCACCTGAAATAAAAAAGACCACAGTAAAGAACTTCTCGAAAACCGACTTCACACTTCTAAAGACTAGTGTGGTCTCCTTTAAGGCCCCCAAGCCGGCGGAAAACAGTACTCAAGCCGCTGAATCACTTACAAATGCCTTCTACCAGCACCTGCAGGACTGCATGGATAAGGCAATCCCAAGCAAAACAAAGACTCTTTGTACCAAAGGCAAGCGTCCAGTCTGGTGGACCCCAGCCATAAACAAACTCTACAACAAAAGGAGGAAGCTACTACAAGATAGAGCAAAATCCTTAAAAGGTAAGACACCTTTGATCACTATAAGTAAAAAACTAAGAGCTCTCATAAAATCATCCAAAGCAAATTTTGAGAGAAAAATAGCTAAAGACTCAAAAGACAATCATAAGGCCTTCTTTAGCTATGTTAGAAACCTGGGAGGAAACTCCCAGATATGCTCAGAACTAGTTCAAAATGATGTGAAGATTACTGATCCTACAGACATTGCCAACATACTGGCTGACAGGTTCAGTGCAAACTTCTCCCCTCCCCAAAAGGAGAGATATCTATACCAAGCGATTGCAGCCCCCAAACATCTCCAACGCCCAAGTGAGAACTGCTCTCTCCAAAGCAAAAACACAGCATCCATGGGACCTGATGGTGTCCCCGGCTGTGTGCTCCACGAACTCAACGAGGAATTAAACCCACAGCTAGGACAGCTGTTTAATCATAGTCTTACCTCTGGATACGCACCCAGGAGTGGCGCACTGCAACTGTGGTCCCACTTCACAAAGGCGGTGCCTCCACCGACCCTGGAAATTACCGGCCCATTAGCTTGACAAGCCTTATCTGCAAAGCCATGGAGAGGATCATAATGGACCTCATAAATAAAGACATAGGGAATTTGCAGACTTTGGATCCATCCCAGTTTGGCTTTGTCAAAGGCAGATCATGCCTTCTAAACTTGGTTGACTTTTGAAACAGTCACCAAAGCCATTGATGAGGGAAAGGCAGTCCATACAGCCTACCTCGATCTGGCGAAGGCCTTCAATACAATACCCCACTCGGGTATCATTGAAAAACTCATCAGCTTAAATGTTAACCCATACATCACAAGATGGGTTGCAAACTGGCTGAGTGACAGAACCCACAGGGTCAGAGTTGCTGGTGCCATGTCAGACTCAAAGCCTGTCACAAGTGGTGTACCACAGGGCTCAGTCCTGGGCCCACTCTTGTTTGGCATCTACTTTTCCAAGTACAAGCAAACACAGGAGGGTTATGGCTGACAAAGTTTGCAGATGACTGCAAACTGGGCGCCATAGTAGAAAACACATCTGACACAGATATCCTTCAGAAAGGTCTCACAGAAACGGATAACTGGTGCCAGAGCCATGGCCTAAAGTTAAATGCCAAAAAATGCATAGTCATACCCTTCGGGAAAAACAAGGTTACCCCTAGCTACCAAATAGGTGGCAATCCACTGAGCACAGAAGAAGTTATCAGGGACCTGGGGACCCAGATTGATAGTAGTCTGTCATTCGACACCCATGTAGCTAAAGTAGTTAGGAAGACCTTCTACATTGCCCACCTTATCATGAAGGGATTCTCATCTAGATCAAGGGAGGTCATAGTCTCCCTATACTCATCACTCATCAGACCAATGATTGAGTACAATGCCCCATTCGGAATGTATCTGACCCGACACTTGCAGCAGCTGGAGAGGCCACAAAAGTTCCTCACCAAAAGGATAAAGGGTCTCAAACATCTATCCTATGCTGCCCGACTGAAAGAACTCCAGCTCTATTCAGTCGCTTACCGCTTGCTCAGAGGTGACCTTTGCCTAACATACAAGGCCATGTCAAACCCAGATTTGATGAATATGCTTCACCTCAAAAAATCTAGATCCATCATAGCCACAAGGGCAGGAAACTTAAACCTCGACACGGCTATTAATAGGACGTGCTGGAGGGATAGATTCATCACCCAAAGACTCCCTATGCTGTGGAATAAAATCCCGGTATATGTGAGGCAGAGCACCTCGCTGGCCTTGTTCAAGAGAAATCTTGACCAATGGATGGGAGATCGCAGATATACCCCAGGGATTACCTCAGTGTCACTGCTCGACAGAGGCACAGCAAAATAATGGGTATAGTTCCCCATACTAAAGGGGTGGCGTAAGCCACAAAACTATGGGCTAGGCTTGTAAATGCCCTCGGGCAGATAGCCTAGTATGAACCTATGAACCTATGAACCTATGTAACCTAAATGTTATTTGCTCCATTTTAACTTTCTATGCATAGAGATTTTTTGAGATATATTAGGTTCTCTCACATATTCCTGAGGTCAGCTTGCCTCAGTGCTGCTTGATGTAAGGCCATTTATAGTTACCCAAGGTCTAGTTAAGTGAATCTGTTGAGATGTTCACTTACAAGTTACTATGTTTCATAGATATAATTGGAACTTGGCTTAATCTGCATACAAAACATATAAATAAGCCACATTTTACAAGAATATGTTTAATACTACCATATTTAGTTGTGATCAGTTGAGTTAACTGGCAATGCTTTAGGAAAGTGCAAAGTATATTAAGCAAGACAAAAATAGCAGTGCAGTTATAAGTAACTGGCAATCAGTACATATTCAATTTATAGAATATTTATTACTAGGAGAATTTTTTTTTCCACTGATGTGAATCTCAGATGCAGTTGATTCATGTTAAGGCTGATAACATGAATGTAATTTATAAATGGGAATTCATGACAGCAGTACTGGAAATTTTGGGGAAGCATTACTGATGGCAACGTGAAGGATGAATGGTTACAAAACTTTTCCCACATTTATAGATTATACTGTACAAGATATTAGTACATAATTTCTGGTGTGTGAAATATGATATACTGCATTTTCACGAATGTATTTTGTTGTCAGGATATGTGTTGCTTTACTGTGGCAAAGGATTTGTCATGCATGAATAAGAGTTATGACAGACTAAATACAGAAAAGTGGTTTTAGGAAGAATTTCAGCTCTGTTAACAATGGCATAAGGTGGCAATGCAATGGTAACTGTTTGTTATGTATCTGCAGATGATGCTGTACAGGTGAATACAACACAATTTTAACAGTGATAAGTTGGAAGTGCAGTACATTTATGAATATGGGTGGTGTGTGATCATAGGTGCTTTTGTACTCAGATCTGTGATTCATTTGTAATGAAAGCAAGTATGCTTTAATTACTCTGAGTGAGTGTGTGTGTGTGTGTGTGTGTGTGTGTGTGTGTGTGTGTGTGTGTGTGTGTGTGTGCATGTGTGTGCATGTGTGTGTGTGTGTGTGTGTGTGTGTGCGTGCGCGCACACGTGTGTGTGTGTTTGTGTGTGAGTGTGTATGTATGTGTGTGTGTGTAGGTGCATCTGTGAGTGGAGTTAGTACATGAGACTCTGTATTATGCAACTTGTCTTTTCATTTTCCCTGCATAGCAGTCTTCTAAGTATCTGATGAGCTTTGTACATATAGGACACATAATATTGTATATTGTGCACCTTTTACACTATATGTGAAACTTCTAGCACCTACTGGTGCTATTAATATATACGCCATAAAGTGTAGCACACTGTATATCCTACACCTCATTTGGAAACCCTTCCCCCATGATGAACATATCATGAAGAGACATGGTGTACATTTATCTACTGTGTATGAACGTTTTACTTAATCCACCCTTACTCTGGTGCAGCTTTCCTACTGTACTATAAAGTGCATACATTGCTGCATGCCCTACCTACTCTCACAGATCACTATTCTGCAACCACTCTATCATTTCATTTCATTGGCACAATGTTGTTGCTGTTTGTCTTTCGGCTTTTCCCAGTTAGGGGTCGCCACAGCGGAACTCCGGTCCGCTATTGATTGGCAGTAGATTTTCACAAACGCCAAGGTGCCAGCTCAACGTTCAACCTTCAACGAAGGCACACCCATTTCCGCATGTCTTTTGAACGCCCACCCAACTGCGGGGAGGACATGCAGACTCCACACAGAAGGCACTCCCTGCACTCCAGAAGAGAATTGAACGGGAGAACCTCTTGGTGTGAGGCAACAATGCTACTGCTGCACCACCGTGGATAATGTGATATGCAAATGAATGGTACAGCACTTTGCCATTAATTTCCCCTTATGTTGCACTGACCATAAACTGAAAATCCATTAGGTTGTTATATTGCTTGTTGCAATCATGCACTGTGTGCTACAAGGCATCATAGAAATGTGTCTTTTTCTGCCATTATTATATCACTTCACTGTCACTGCACTTTGTTTTTTTAGATTTATTGCACTTACATACTTTCAGTAAATGTAATGTTTCCTTAATTACTTGCATTTTAAATGTGGATTATTGTGGCTGTAAGATATCCTCTAAGCCACCTCCACCCACAATGTAACTGTAACCTGATTTTAGTCCCTAAAAATGGAAATTAAATTTAATGGCACTGTGTTGTAATGGCAGTGGAGGTGATATTGCTTCCATGAGTCTCTTTTGTTGTTCATGGTAATGGCTTTCAGTTGTAAGGAACTATCAGTAAAAAGTTGTAATTTTAACAATGGCATTATTTTTTTCATTAAATATTGGTAATTTAATTAAACTTTCTTTTACCATATATGTGCTGAGATTCAGTTTACATGTGTTTGCTGCTAAATATTTATATACAGTTCAGCTGAGGCTACAATATTATTGTTTTTTCTCCAAAAATGTCACAAAATTATTTTCCGCAGGAATACTTGCATAATTTTGTTTTGCAGGGCAGAGTGGAGTCAATCTCATTACTTTATGTCGCCTTTGTTGAAGTATGCCCCAAAACAGATTATCTTGGTTATTTTAGTAGAAGGTTGATAATGGGTTTATGCTTTTTCAAACTATGCAATATCTAAATATTAGATTATAACATTTGGCATGTATCCCTTTGGATTTACTTCAGCACATATCAACAGTTTATCATTGTAATGGTTACCAAATGAACATCGTTAAATGAAACAAAAACATGCTTAACAGACAGAGTTCTTCGAACTCACAATAACAAAGAAAATTGCAACTGTAGTTCAACAAATTTCATGCTTGATATTGCAAAACATATAACAAGTGGATAATTTGGTTCAGAATACATTACATTAAATCCTTAAATAACTAATCTTTGGAGGTATACTCTCTGCATGTTGACAGTTGCATACCTCTACATTTAAAAGTAATAAACCTGAAACTTTTATGTATTTATTAGTTAATGTGTCTTCTTGTCCAAAAGGCTAGTTCATAGTTGTGAAAACATTTTTTCTCATTTTATTTTTACCAGGCAAGGTGAAATAATGATCTGCTCAGTTCTACAGATGTTCTGACACAGCAGTTTCCATTCACAAAATAATGATATTATGTCCCAGAGTTACTGTTATCTGACTAGACAGTCACTGTCAGAACAGATATTGTTTTTGATTGTCTTGATGCTCATAATGTCAGCTCAGTATTCTAGAAAGGGACATCATTCCAGTGTCACATACTAACCACTAATTCAATACTTTCATACCCTACTGGGGTGTTTGCAAGAGATCCTGTTAAAACACATTTGTATTTCTATCTATTACCACAAATACCACTTAACGACAACGCAGTATGCAGAAGTGGGAATATGTCAAGTTACCAGATGTTTTTCTAATTCAATTTCCATTCACAGTATGGAGTTGTCATAGTCTAGTAGCTAAAATTATCTAATGGCATAGTTACTGATGAAACATAATGTGCATCTGTTTTTATTGCTAGCATATAAAAAAAAAGTACAGCAAATCCACCAGCAAGGAGTCTCATTTGCCTGCCAAGTATTTTTCTACTCATATGGCACTTTCATGCCCCACAAGTTCAAACTGTCTTTATAGACAATTGCCATTAAAGTATGTGCATACTGCTTTCATTATAAACATTCATTAAGCACATAAAGACAGCAACTAGTTATGGGAGGCATGGCAAACTGCCAGCTATATTATGAGGTATCTGGGTTACTGAGAAAAGATGCACAGGTGCTAACCAATGCAGCGTAAAGCCTCACATAGTTAAATGGGAAAGGAAGCATTAAATGGGGGATACAAAAACCTTTCTGGACAATGAAGTCAGTGATTGCAGTTAAGTATATGCCTCTGCAGCTAAAGACCATCTCTTATTAAATGATGGTAGATTGCTAGATGTCAGTGAATATGGCAGTTGCTTAAAATGGGACAGGATTACTATAGCAGATACCAGTCAGATGCTATGTAGTCAAAACTGTTCAAAATTCTGGTCTGGATTTAGATAACAAAGAGCAAAGTCAGATGCTGTTGTACACAAGATTCAATGTTATCTTTTTTGTTAATATATAAACAGTTAGCCTGCAAGAACAGAAAATGCTTTGTGTGTATTTTTTTTCAGTGCAGTTCAATTGAAAACAGTAGTCTTCTGAGACTGCATTTTGGCTAAAGACTAGCCAACCAGTTATTAGAAAAAAGACCATAAAATTGTTATTTTACCTATGAAATCAGTGCAGCCTTTTCTTCTGTTTCACTTCTCGTTGCTTACTTAATAGCCTTATATGGGATACAGTTTATCTTTTAAGTATATTATAACACATTTTCTTTCATACAGAAATTACAAGTGTTCTCATTTAAGGTTAAATCTACATGAAGCAAATGTTGCTGACAAAATTAATTTTGTCTTCCACATGACATTCTCCTCACTGGTTTGTTGCTTTTTTGTGCAATTTCTAAGCTAGTCATTGGAAACAAAATCAGTAATTTTATATCATGTTACTGTAGTTATTCATGTTTCTATCACTTTTAGGGCAACAATGGAAAAGATGACCCTGGCAGAATTGTTATAGAAGGCTTCATAACTAGAGTCCTTGATCTCATTAAAAATTCTACAAGAAGCAGTAATCAGTAATAGGCTAATATGTAGTTACTTATTGCTTAACTAGCTGAAGGAGGTAATCTGCAAGTCTGTTTTCATCCATCATGCAGAGATCATAAATACAAAATAAGCACATTACACTTTTAATATAATGAGATAACTAATTAGTAGATACATTTATTTATCAGTAGGATGCATGTACTTTTCACAATATTGAAAGATAAAGATTATTTTGTACCTATATTTTCATCTGCTTGAAAAGAATGCAAACGAGAATCTGGCAAAGTATTTTATGCTAACAGTGTATCCATGTATCTAATCAAAATGGCCGAAGGGCAGTTCACTATATTTTGAATATTCATGCAGTTTTGTAGAAATGACAAAACATACAGTAGATGGCCCAGTTTTTATACAGCTATCATTGAGTGGATTAAGATAGGTTTCAGCAGATCGACGGCTTATTTTCTCATAGTCATCTCCTTACAATAGTCACTATTGCTAGAAGGATAGCAATATAATTGTAGTTTGTCATCCGCTACCAATATGTCATTCTCTGTCCTTTTATTCTTACTCTTCCCCTTTTATATCCTATATATCTGTCAGTTCTACTCCATACTAAAACAAAGAGTTAAAAGGTCACACTGAAAAATCAATCAGAAAAAAATAAATGAAAACTCCAACCAAGCTAGAACTTCCAATGAGTGACCTCCCAACCTTCCTGTAACAGAGGCACATGGGATATATGCAAATGACCTCTATGAACATCAGGTGTTTCAGCTATATGGCGATTCTGATTGCCCATGACTTTTACATTTGAAGTCATTTTAATGGACAATTTCAGGCCAATAAAGGTCACCCTATGACCATACAGCAACTCAAACGGTGAAAAACTTGTGGATTCCTGGGGAACCTCTCTGTAAGCAAACAACAGATGGGGCAAATATTTGTCCCACTCCCTTTTAAACTGATTTGCAAATGTCCGTAGCATGGACTTGATTGTAGAGTTTAACCTCTCAACAAGACCATTAGTCTGGGGGATGGTATGGGGTGGTCTTCATGTGCTTCACCCCACAGGAATTCCACAGACAAGCCAGCAGGTCTGACATGAAATTGGCACCTCTGTCAGGCAGTATTTCTTTTGGGAAACCTTCCCTGCTGAAAATGTCTAACAACTCATTTGCCACCTTCTCTGTCTAAATGGAGGACAAAGCCAACATCTCAGGGTATCATGTAGCATAATCCACAACCATTATGATATACTTTTTCCCTGTGGAACCTGGGGTATCAGAGGATCCACAATATCCATAGCTACCCTCTGAAATGGCTCCTCAATCACAGGCAAAGGCATTAAAGGAGCTCTCACCTTGTCTCCTGTCTTGCTACCTTTTGGCACTGCTCACAGGTCCTGCAGTACCGTGTTACATCTCTGGAAATTCCAGGACAATAGAAGTTCTGCATAATATGCCTCTTTGTACATTTAATGCCCATGTGACCTGCAAAGGGAATATCATGGGCTATGGCTAGAAGCGCCAGATGGTAGGCTCTAGGCACTATCAACTACTGTACTCTCTCACCTTCTAGCCCTACCTCAGGGGTCCACTCTCTGTACAGTAACCCTTTGTCCCAGTATACAGATTCCCCCTTTCCTTGAGAATCAGGTGCCTCCCTAGCTACCTGCCTCAGGCCTTGCAATGTTGGGTCTGAGAGCTGAGCCTGTCTCAACTCTCTCCTTGTAACCCTTCCCAACTCCCCTTCCACACTGTCAGCCTGGGTGCTACTACTCACCTCTACCTTTGCAGTCACTCTGTCCAAGGTAACATCAGTACCCCCAAGCAGCTGTGGCTCACCTTCAGTCTTGCTGCTACAGGGTAGCTCCCTCCCAGAAGTAACCACCTCACCAGTCCTGGCTGCAAGTATGCAGTCTGTCTGGGTCTATCCCAGGCTGCCAGACCCCCATGCTTGTCTCCTAGCCTGACTGCGTGTAACTGCACAAACACATGGTACTGCCTCATCCACATCCTTCCCTCTCAGGACAGCTGCAGGATGGTAGTTTAGTACCCCTGTTGTCTCAAGACAACCTACTATTGGCATTTTGTCTTTCCCACTTACTGGCTCCCTAAACTTTTGTTCCCCACCTTGCCTCCATGGACACCTGTATGCCACATGGCCCCACTGGTTGCATTCAAAACATTTAACCCTAGCTCCTGGATGTGTACCTGGACTAGTGGCTTCCCCTGCTGCTGGCCGATTCTTTTCAGGCAGTCTGTGCTGCCCACCATGGGTTCCTTTATACCCATGAGCAGTACTGGGGGTCCCTTTCCTGTGCAGGGCTGAGCTGCTTGCCAAGTATAGGTCTCCCTTCTTCCCCAAAGTTACCTGAAGTAGCACATTGTCTATCAGCTAACCAGATCCTCATGTCCTCAGGAAAAGTGCTAAGGGCTTGTTCCCTCACCAAAATGTCTGCCAGCCCTGGTGACCTGACATCCACTCATCCACCTATGGAAATAAGTGCTCAGTTCAGCAACATATTCACACACACTTTCACCTGGCTTACATCTATGCTCATGAAACTTTTTCCTATACCTTTCAGGTGTTCACTTAATCAGTTCTAACAAGTGATTTTTAACAGCAGTATAATCAAAACATGTAACGTCAGGCATTTTTGACAAAACAGTTACAGCTTTACCATGGAATAAGGGGGCCAGGAACTGTACCCAGAGCTTTTGGTCAACACCATATTGTTTGCACACCCTCTCAAACATATGAATGAAACTATCAAAATGATCCCCCTCTTCAAACTGCAGAAGAAATTTACTGACATTTTGTGCTTCTGGGGTCCAGTTACTCCCTTCTCCATTACCTCCATGACTCTGGCGAAGAGTCAGCTTTTCCCTCTCATGCTTCCTCTGCCACTCCTTTTCCTCGGCTTCCAGGCATAGCAGTTTCTCATTCTTTTCAGCCTGTAGATACCTCAATCTTTCACCTGCTTCTATTTCCAAATGCCTGGCCTCCAACTCAAGTATCTTTAGCTTCAGATGGATTTTTAAGTCCTCTGCAGAAAGGTTGAGCTCTCCATTTTTAGAGGGTATTATATCTCCACTGCCAATCTGATTGTCCTCCCGGTTGCTATTTTCTGATGCAGCTGTAACCAAGGCTGCAATCAGGTCTGCCTTAGTCAGGTTTTCATGCACCAGTCCCCTATATTTAATAACAAATAGTCAAAACACACGACAATACTTTTTACTACACAGTGCTAGTCAAGCGTTCAGAGATCACAGAGAAATACTTAAAATAATTCAGTAGTACAGTTCTGACATCACAGAAAAACACTTAGTCTAATCTTTCTAGTTTCTAGCTATTTCTAAGAGAAAACACAAGTCTAAGATAAACTTACATATAGAGCAAGACAGTGCTGGTGAATTGGATAGTAAAGACAGAAATGCTTAATGCTCTCTTCTTCTCTTTGTTTTTAAAATCACATTCCTGGTTTACATTACATCATTCTTCACAGGAATTATGTTCCAGTATTTATAGGATAGAAACTTTCTCCAATATGCTACTACAATTTGATAGCTGCCACCCCTTTCACCAGATGAAAGGGGTTGTGAAGGGACAGATGGTATGCCTTTCGAAATTAGTGAGTGATGACCATTTGTTTGACACTGAACTTTCCAAGTTGATTGGACTGTTTTTGAATTGGGTCTACCCAATTAGGCTACTAATTAAGATCAGAAAAGAAATCCTTGAAAAATGGAAGGATATTTACACCCCAATTTTACTAATGAATATAGTCGCGAAACTGAATGCACTTCAAATTACACCGCAAAATAAAATATTGGTCCTGCCTTTTAACCAGAATTCTGAGGCACTAAAAATGCTTATTAACAACTGCTGGGATGCAGCCATCAGTAATGAGTTGAAAAGCAAGTTAGTTGAGCATCCTATGGTAACCTACAGTAGAGGGAGGAATTTGAAAGACATTTTGGAAAAAAAATAAAGACATTTGCAACAAATTTTATTTCTCCCAGATGACTAAATGTGGTATGTGTATGTTCTGTATATTTACACATGAGGGTTCATATGTGACCATTGAAGGTCATGGTAGGAAAATATAGTGTCCAGGATGGGCTAATTACAACACAAAAATGGTGGTATTCATTGCTGTGTGTGGTACTTGCCCTGCATTCTATGTAGGAAAAAACACCCATAGGTTATGGGATAGAATGGCAGAACACCCTAGAGATATGAGAAACAGAAAAAAACACTAACACATTATATTGTCACAGTGAAATATGCGATCATTTTAATACATTTTTCTTCTTTGTTATTGATAGGGTGAAACACAATGACGGGGGGGTGATGAGAAAACTACATGAGGTTAGGGAGACACTATGGCAATTGAGACTAAATGCCACGATGTCCCCAGGCATTAATGACAACTGTTCCATGGCCAGTGTATTAAAATTAAGGTCAACATGCATCGGACACAGTTTTTATATGTATTGTTATTAATTTTTATTATTTGATTACATTTTGGTGTTTTTATGTATCATGAATATTTTAATGATGTTATATTATTAGTTTTTGTACAACTGGTTAAGTTTTATAAGTCTAATGTTTGGAAGCCTGTGGAATGTTTCTTTAAACTTGATTGCTTTTAATTACTTAGTTCTGATTGGTGTCTTGTTACTATATTAAGTAGACTTAATGCCAAGAACAATGACTCTGATGATGCTTGTATGAAAGCACTAAGTCTTGTCGGGAATTGTGTTTTAATAAACATCCATTTCATTTGGAATTTGACATGGTGGTGACTTTTTTATCTTTCAGTTTATCTATTTGTTGCTTTCAGAATTAGGAAATTTAATATGAAAGAGCATATTGAAGCCATAAATGTTAAGATTGGGGTAGTAGAAGAGGACATGATTTGTAGTTCAAAGAAAGTTTGGAAAAGTGGTGGAAGTTAAACAAATAATCTTGTTATATAGTAATACAACATAGTAAGGAATAAAAATAAAAAAACAACACATTCCACAAAGTATATTATTCTGCTACTGTCTTGGCTGACATACCTTCAAAATAGTAAAATGAAAAAAAGGCTTCCACCACAACGAAAAGTTCACTGAGAAATTCTGTTAAAAGGTAGGCTTTAATAAAACGAAGAAATAAAAAGCGCAAATTGTGCTATTCAGGTTGCAGGTCAAATAGGATAAGCGCTTTCGGTTAAAAAACCTTCTTCAGATCCTAGTGTGTAGACCTGACTTACTGCTGTTAAATAAAGATCCTTAATTGTTCAACCAATCACATACAGCAATCAGATGCACGCCTTTCTTAAGCCTCCAATTCATTTCTTAATTAGGCTTCTCTCTTTCAAAATAGGTGTAATAGGAACTACTCTTTTGAGCCCTGGAAATAAATTAGCTCTGAGTTTCATGATCCGTTTGCTTTCTTCCTTTTCAGTTTTGTTGACAATGTCTCCTCCACGAAGGTTAGTAGTCACATTTGAGATAACCATAAAGCTAAATGAATGCCCTGGATTTTCATACACATGTCCATATAGGGCATTGGTTACCACTTTATTCTTGATGTCTAACAGATGGCGAAGTACCCGTTCCTTAAACTTTCTATTGGTCTTTCCTACATAATAGGCTTGGCACAAAAGTGCCAATGTATATAACATTCTTGGTGTTGCAGTTAGCAAAACCAGAGTACTTATAGCATTTGTTAGTTACCGGATGACCAAAACTGTTGGAACATTTAATGTGGCTGCAAGCTTTGCAAAAGCCACATTTCCAAGTTCCTAACCTATTTCTTCCTTCTGTACTCTGCTTGTTAGGTATTCCATCATAGTAGAACAATAAATCCTTTAAGTTCTTCTTGTTTTTATAACCAAACTTAGGTGTTTCCCTTACAATTCTCTTAATTTTATTGTCAGCAGTTAAGACTGGCCAAAATTTCTTGATGGTTTCACGGACATCAAAGGAGTCAGTGCTGTAGGTCATCATGCATCTGAGACTGTTGCTGTTCCCACCTTTCTTCACATCACTCTGCTTCTGTTTCGAGTAGTACGGTTGCCCTTTGTTGTATCGAATGGACATTACTTTGCCTTTACTCATGACTAATTGTTTTTCTTTATAGCCTCTTGAAGCAAAATTCTGTAATAGTTTGTCTTGTTCCTGCAGAAAATCATCATCGTCAGTACAGAGCTTGGATATCCTGGTCACTTGATTTTCAACAATATTCTGAAAAACATGTCTCGGGTGCATGCTATTGTAGTATAGCATATGGTTCCTCCAGTTTGGTTTCCTGAATATAGTGGTGCCGATTCCTTTGCTTTTATTCATTGAAATTCTCACGTCTAAGAACTCAATCTCATTTGCTGATGTTTTCACTTCGAATCTTAGAAAGCTAGTCGTACTTGTTAAATAGATGACAAAATCATTTAGGCATTGCATACTGCCATTCTATAGGAATTTAACATCATCCACAAATCTATTGTAAAAGATGATGCATTCCTTCCATTCATTTTTCGTATCCATTTCCCATTGCCTTTCCCATTCAGCTAGGACTATATTGGCATAGCTGTTTGCACAGGGGGTGCCCATGGCTACCCCCCATTTCTGCCAATAGTAGCTCTCACCATAGAGGAACACATTGCTCTCCAGGACCAATTCCAGGAAGCTGCATACTAGGTTCACATCCATGTTTACTTCAAAATGAGAGGCAAAGTCCCTTACTGCTTCTATTCCTATATCGTTGGGTATGCAAGTGAATAAATTGTTGACGTCCATCGTCACCAAAATGAGGTTGTCTATGGATCTTTCTTGCTCCATTCTTTCATACAGTCTCTCCAGCAGCTGACCAGTGTCCCTCAAGACAGTATGTGCGAAAGGGAACAACTTCTTGAGTTCAGTTTCCACATAGATTGAAATGGGCTCAGTGACCCATCCTCTCCCTGAAGCTATCGGTCTCAGAAGGGGGGGTCAACACTGTTCTTATGAATCTTAGGCAACCTTTTGATAACAGGTATAGTTAGATATACCATTTCAAGAAAGTCATATAGATTTTTATCAATTGCTCTAGTCATTAATTTGTCATGCAGGACATTCTTTATTGAGGAAATCAATCCGTCTACTTGATGCTTCTCGATTTTGTGGTATGTATCACTATGGCTTAACATATCCTGCATTTTCTGGGCATACTGTGTTGAATTCATCACTATTAAAGCTCCTCCTTTGTCAGCTGGCCTGAAAATAACTTCTTTCATTGTTTGCAATTCTTTTAATGCCTGAAACTCATCCTGTGTTAAATTGTAATAGTGTTTACTTTTTCCTTTTGACCTCCGTTCAAACACCTCATTCTCACATAACCGTAAGAACATCTCCACAGTGGGATGATTGCTGGGGACAAAGGAACTTGTTTTTTTCAACACAGATGATGTATAGTTTGTACCAGTATTTTCATTGTCAAAAAGACACTTCAATGTAACGTTCCTACCAAAGCACCTTAAGTCTGTCACTAACTCACTCAGGTCAGAACGTATTGAGGGTATGAAGTTCAAGCCTCTTTGCAGAACACTCTTTTGGGTAGCTGTCAGCTCATAATCGGATATATTAATTACCAACGAAATAGATTCGTCTAAGCTCATTGACGTTCCTAAGTTACCTTTCTCTTTTTCCTCTCTCTGCTTTCTGACCTGGATCTCCCGACATTTTTCTGTGTTAATAAAAAAGGGAGTTGCTGTAACAAAGGTGCATGGACAGATCCCTTCTTTGGTATCACGCTCGGAACTATTTCACTTGAAGGCTGAATGCTTCCTGCTGACGCAGTGTCTACATTCGCTGCATTATCACTTTCTGTTAGCGATGTAATAACCTCGAGCATACCAGAGTCATTGTTAACTATACTACCATTAGTCCTATTGTTAGGAGTATTGCGAGAGGCTAATTCAGGATGTTGCCCATTAGTGTGCATATTACTATGTACTTCAGCATGTACATTCACACTAGAAACAGTCCTGCGTGTCACAGGTACATTTCCCATGTTGTCAGAGCGTTCTTTTCTATCTGGTGCTCTCTTATCTCTCAGCCACTCAAACAGGCGACCGTTAGTAAAATCAAAATAATCTCTCTTTAGTTTGTTAATTTTTATATGTTTAATTTGTTCTCATAGGTTTCCAATTTATCTTGCAGGGTTTCTAGCTTAAACAAGCAGCTATCGGGTAATCGCATAGTTTCCATTTGCTTTTGCTTACATTCAATAAGAGCAGAAACCTCATCTTCATGTGGTTTAAAGTAGTCTATTAGCAGCTACATGTAACGGAAGCTTGTCTCTATGTTAATCTCCTGCCATTTGGCCAGGAGATCTGGGTAGGTGTTCCCATAGCTGGGCATACACATAATTCTCAATCCCCTCGGTATCGCATTAAGATGTAGACATGCTTCCATGTGAAATCGCTGCCATTGCAGCCTCTTGAGCTTATAGGCTGCATTCTCAACTTCTCTAAAGATGTTATCAAATTCTTCATCACAGTCTGTAATCAGTTCCTGATTCACACCAGTCTTTATATTGATATCAAATAAAGGATTGTGCATACCTGCATTAAAAGTAGTATTAGTTTTCCGACCATTTTCCATCACAAAATACAGTGTTGACACCAAAGCAGTAACAAATAACGACTGTGTGAGGTGTTAAGGTAAAAAAACAAGCACAAACAACCAAACCAAAAACCACCTCCAGAGGAAGCCTTAATAGGCAAAAATAGTAAAATGAAAAAAAGGCTTCCACCACAACGAAAAGTTCACTGAGAAATTCTGTTAAAATGTAGGCTTTAATAAAACAAAGAAATAAAAAGCACCAATTGTGCTATTCAGGTTGCAGGTCAAACAGGATAAGCGCTTTCAGTTAAAAAACCTTCTTCAGATCCTAGTGTGTAGACCTGACTTACTGCTGTTAAATAAAGATCCTTAGTTGCTCAACCAATCACATACAGCAATCAGATGCACGCTTTCCTTAAGCCTCCATTTCATTTCTTAATTAGGCTTCTCTCTTTCAAAATAGGTGTAATAGGAACTATTCTGTTGAGCCCTGGAAATAAATTAGCTCTGAGGTCCATGATCCATTTGCTTTCTTCCTTTTCAGTTTTGTTGACAATGTCTCCTCCACGCAGGTTAGTAGTCACATTTGAGATAACCATAAAGCTAAATGAATGCCCTGGATTTTCATACACATGTCCATATAGGGCATTGGTTACCACTTTATTCTTGATGTCTAACAGATGGCGAAGTATCCGTTCCTTAAACTTTCTATTGGTTTTTCCTACATAATAGGCTTGGCACAAATTACAAGTGCCAACGTATATAACATTCTTGGTGTTGCAGTTAGCAAAACCAGAGTACTTATAGCATTTGTTAGTTACCAGATGGACAAAACTGTTGGAACATTTAATGTGGCTGCAAGCTTTGCAAAAGCCACATTTCCAAGTTCCTAACCTATTTCTTCCTTCTGTACTCTGCTTGTTAGGTATTCCATCATAGTAGCACAATAAATCCTTTAAGTTCTTCTTGTTTTTATAACCAAACTTAGGTGTTTCCCCTACAATTCTCTTAATTTTATTGTCAGCAGTTAAGACTGGCCAAAATTTCTTGATGGTTTCACGGACATCAAAGGAGTCAGTGCTGTAGGTCATCATGCATCTGAGACTGTTGCTGTTCCCACCTTTCTTCACATCACTCTGCTTCCATTTCGAGTAGTACGGTTGCCCTTTGTTGTATCGAATGGACATTACTTTGCCTTTACTCATGACTAATTGTTTTTCATTATAGCCTAATTAAACCTATTTTGAAAGAGAGAAGCCTAATTAAGAAATGAAATGGAGGCTTAAGAAAGGCGTGCATCTGATTGCTATATGTGATTGGTTGAGCAATTAAGGATCTTTATTTAACAGCAGTAAGTCATGTCTACACACTAGGATCTGAAGAAGGTTTTTTAACTGAAAGCGCTTATCCTGTTTGACCTGCAACCTGAATAGCACAATTTGTGCTTTTTATTTCTTCGTTTTATTAAAGCCTACATTTTAACAGGATTTCTCAGTGAACTTTTCATTGTGGTCGAAGCCTTTTTTTCATTTTACTATTTTTGCCTATTAAGGCTTCCTCTGGAGGTGGTTTTTGGTTTGGTTGTTTGTACCTTCAAAGTAAGATAAAAACAAAACCACACAAAATACATTTATAATGACATCAATTAAAACTATCAATTAATTAAAAAAATCTAAATAAGAGTTTGATTGAGTCCTTTGGTCAATAAAGTACTGAATTTAAGTATAAAAACATTCTCTTTATATTGCAGTCTTTTTTGAAAACAAGTCTTTGTCAGTGCTGGAAACCACCTTTTCCATAATAGTAATTTTCAAATTATACAATTCATATTTATAATGTGAATTGTAAAAAAAATGGGAAAGGACTTTCTTCAACATTATTATGAATATTTCTCAAATGTTTCTTAATTCTCATTGAAAAAGATAGTTTAGTCTCACCTATATATAACAAATGACATGGGGCACTCTACAGCAGAAATAACAGAAGTGGTGGTACAATTAAATTTGCCTTTAATATCAAATTTAAGATGATTAATTCTATCAGTTTTGTGATAGACCAAAGGACAAATGCTACAACTGCCACAGGGTAAGGTACTCCTCTGATCAATATCTCTGAAGATGTATTCTCGGGATGAGTAAAATTCATATTTCACAAATTGCTTACCAGTTGGCCAAAAGGTTTTGTGGAAACTTCACTCTTCTGTCCCCACCACATGTACCCAATGACATCCCTAACACCTGTCCCCTACCTTATATCTCTAAAGAGCAGGTCATAAACACCCTCTCTAAGGGCAAAAACATGTTATCTATGGGACCTGATAGCATCCCAGGCTGCATCCTATATGGGTTCCAACAAGAATTAGCAACACCATTAGGTACTCTTTTCAATCATAGTCTAAGCACTGGCGTCATCCCAGCTGAATGGAAAATGACTGCTGTTATACCCATGCACAAAGGTGGTGCTTCCACTGACCCTGGGAACTATAGATCTATTAGCCTGACTAGCCTTATCTGCAAGGCCATGTAGTGAATCATCATGGACCTTATCAACAAAGATGTAGGTAATCTCCAAACACTTGACCCTACTCATTTTGGATTTGTCAAAGAGAGATCATGCCTGTTAAACCTGGTGGACTTCTTTGAGATGGTCAACAAGGCCCTGGACAAGGGAAAATCTGTGCATACTGCCTACCTAGACTTAGCCAAGGCTTTTGACACTATTTCCCCACTCAGGCATAATTGACAAACTCACCCAGCTAGGTATCAACCCTTATATCATTAGATGGGTCACTAACTGTCTCATTGATAGAACACATATAGTAACAATAGAGGAATCCACCTGCAACAACAGACCTGTAACCAGTGGTGTTCCACAGGGATCAATCCTAGGACCTCTACTGACTGGAATATATTTCTCTGAAGTACAAGCAAAAAGTAAAGGACTGTGTCTGACAAAGTTTGCTGATGACTGCAAACTGGGAGTGGTCACATAATCTCCAAATTATGTCAGCATCCTACAAGAGGGTGTTGCACAAAAAATGATTGGTGCCAATGTCGTGGCCTTAAACTCAATGCAAAAAAATGTATTATCATCCCTTTCAGTAAGAGCGATGTTCCTGCTAACTATCAAATCAATAGCAATATCCTAAATATACACTCAGTGGTGAGAGACATGGGCACACAGGTTGACAGCAACTTTACCTTTGATCACCATGTCTCCACAATGATAAGAAAGACATTCTATATTGCTCATCTCATAAGTAAGGACATTACCTCCAGAAAAAAAAGTTATAACCTCCCTATACTCTTCCCTCATCAGACCAATAATTGAGTACAATGCCTCTTTTGGTATGTACCTTTCCAAGCACCTGCAGCAATTGGAGAGACCACAAAGGTTCCGTACAAGGAAAATTCAAGGTCTTAAGCATCTGTCCTATGTGGATCATCTGAAATCACTGTCAGTTTATTCTGTTTCATACAGACTACTCAGAGGTGATCTCTGCCTTGCATATAAGGCAATCTCTGATCCTGCTTTATTGGAAATGCTGCAAATCTGCAAGTCAAATGGTACACAGGTTACTCACTCTAAAGACCTTAACCTGGTATGTGACATTAACAGAACCTGCTGGAGGGACATATTTGTCTCCCAAAGGTTACCATACTTTTGGAACAGACTCCCATTTCATGTCAAACAGAGCAACTCATTGGCCATCTTGAAACACAATCTGGATGATTGGATGAGTGCACACTAGGGGTTCCACCTGTGTCCCTCTTGGACAGGAGCAATAGGTGCTGATTATGGAAATAAGGGCCCTAATCACTTTACCCACATTATATAAAATGTTACCACAACTAGATTATATAGGTCTGACAGATGGATTATATAAATTCTTATAGATTTTAAGCAAACAATGAAATGTTTGCCAATCTTGACTGTGCATTATAAAGTTTGTGTTTATCTACATCCATATGGCTAAAATAACCAAGTCTTAAACATTTATTCCATAGCTGCAAAAAGAACAGTGATTTCATTTTACTTTTCAAACAACAAACAAAACAGGAATAGCACATAGGTAAACCAGGTTCAGACAAACTAAAGAAACACTCAAATAACTGAAGAAACAATCAAATAATAAATGCAAAACTTAGAAATGCAGGGTTGAGTCAAAGTAAAAGCACTTTATTCCAAACCAACTCACAAAGCTTTCGGAATACTCCCTTCATCAATTTTATCATTGCTATCATTAATAATGCCAGTATAATAATGCCAGACTAGAGTCAAGTTCAACAGGATCTTCTTTCCCCACTGATTCTGCAAAGCCCGTTCTCTTCACTGTGGTTTCGCTAGACAGTAGGCAGGTGTGAAGACTGGGTGAAGATAGGTGAAGGCTGCCAGCCTAGCCAGATAGAATTTTGGAGATAATTCTGTCATCTGTAAATATTAATGTAAACCACAGGCTTGTTGTCTTAAATGGTAAAAATAGTTTTATATGCGGAACTGGAAAAAAATGTAACAACAGTGCACTCTACTTGACCAAGTAAAGCATGTTGTGACCCTTTGGTGTTAAAACTCAGAGCCAGTAAGTCTAGAGTGAGGCATCCTGCCTATTGTTTTAAGGCCAGAGGTAATGGCCAGAATTTGCATGCATAAATGTCCTCTATTGCTCTGGTTTCTGCCCAGAGGTGAAGAATGTAAATGTAGTTTCTATTAGCCTGGGAACCCAGGGAAGTGTAAAGAATGATGCAATGTGAACCAGGAATGTGATTTTAAAAACAGAGAAAATCAGAGTGCATTAAGCATTTCTGTCTTGACCATCCAACTCACCAGCACTGTCTTGCTCTATATGTAAGTTTATCTTAGACTTGTGTTTTCCCTTAGAAATAGCTAGAAACTAGAAAGATTAGACTAAGTGTTTGTCTATGATGTCAGAATTGTTCTACTGAATTATTTTAAGTATTTTTCTGTGATCTCTGAACTCTTGACCAGCACTGTGTAGTAAAAAGTATTGCCTTGTGTTTTGACTACTTGTTATTAAATATTTTAAACCCTTCCAACTGTGGCTGTTTTTGTAGAGATAATTTAAGCTGTTTAGAGTACTTGCATGCCTTTGGTAAAATTGTACAAAGCCCATCCAATAGCTTTAGCCCTGGGCTATACTACCAATTAGATAATAATATCGCACAGTAAAAATTGGAACCCTTTTAAGGGCCTTTGAGTAGCTGATAAATACTAGTGGGTGGTGGCAGATGGTACTACCATATAGTCTGGGAAAAAGGGGCACAGCTGGAGAACCTGTGCCAGCCTTCCCCAGGAGTGTCTGTGTGGTTGTATAAACTCTTCTCAAAGTGTGTGTGTGTGTGTGTGTGTGTGTGTGTGTGTGTGTGTGTGTGTGTGTGTGTGTGTGTGTGTGTGTGTGTGTGTGTGTGCGTGTGTGTGTGTGTGTGTGTGTGTGTGTGTGTGTGTGTGTGTGTGTGTGTGTGTGTGTGTGTGTGTGTGTCAGGTACTTGGTCAGGGACACAAAGCACTGGTTGGAGAGAGAGGGTGCTGGAGGTTTTAGCTTTTCCACTAGGCTGAGATCTGGACCCTATAGCTGTGCCAGTGGGGAGTCTTATTGGGGACCTGGAGAGCAAGGGAGCAACCAGCCCTGGACTGACTGTGATCTCTGTGTGCTCTTAAGGGAAATTGCACTTTATTGTGTGTATTTGTTATCCTTTCCTCCTACATGAGATGCCCCTCACTGGTGTTATCGGTGAGGACTGAGGCTCTTTGATTGCTGGGCCAGGGCATGGGCGTCACAATTCCCCTGTCTGGGTATGCTTATATAACAGTATGTCTAAGTAATGCACTTCATTCAAGCCAATATAAGTAAATCTTAAAAAATCAGTTGTGCCCGTTAGGTACAACACACAATCATTAATTTTTCCTTCTTGCCATGCCACAAAATAAGGATATCATCAAGGAAAGTAATTCATAGGACAACATCCATCAGATAGATAGAATCAAATACACATTTCCTTTACCACTCGGCAAGAACTAGGTTGGCATATATTGGGGCACACCTTGCCCCCATTGCCAGTCCAGAGTTAGGTCTGAAATATTTGCCCTCATAATACAAAAACTTATTGTTCAAAACTGTCTCCATCATCTCAAGTAAATTTATCTTAACATTATGAATGCCATCAACATTTAATAAACTTTCACCAAAGTACTCAAGACCGATGTCATGCAGAATAATGATAAATAGGTTAATCACATCAATTGTAATAAACATATATTTATTACAATACAATACAACATATATAACTACACTTCAGGGTAGGGAGACACTATAGCAATTGAGACTAAATGCCACAGTGTACCCAGGCATTAATGATAACTGTTCCATGGTCAGTGTATTGCAATTAAGGGCAACATGCACCTGACACAGTTTTTATATGTTTTGTCATCATTTTTATTATTTTATTACTTTTTGATGTTTCTATGTATTGTTAGTTTTTTAAGCCTGTGCAATGTTTCTTTAAAAGTGATTGCTTTTAATTACTTATTTCTGACTGGTGTCTTGTTACTATATTAAGTAGACTTAATGCCAAGAACAATGACTCTGATGATGCTTGTATGAAACAGGCGAAAGCACTAATTCTTGTTGGGAACTGTTTTAATAAACATCCATGTCACTTG
>NC_056738.1:256483359-256510859 GCF_019279795.1 Protopterus annectens
TGCTCTGATGAGCGATGTTCATGGTTTGGCTTCTACTTATGGTATGCTTTGTTTAATTTATTGTAGTGTTCGACTCACAGATTTCTAATATATCCACTTAATATAACTTCTGGAGTTCTGGGGGAGTTTTTGTTTGGATTTTGTCTGCTGGAACTATGCTGGAATTAATCTATTACTCGATCTAACTGCAGTCAGACTTGAGCTACTTGGAAAGTTTTCAATATGTTTTTACCACTGTTTTTTTTTTTCTTTTTTTTCCTGTGTTACAGGAGCCCTACCTGGTGTTATTAGCAAGATTTAAATCTTATTTGCTGCACTGATGTCTGTTAATGTTCTCTTGGATTTAATTGTATATTCCACAGACATGGACTGTGCTTCCTGTTTTTTTGCCAGGAACTTTAGGAACTAACTACTGCTAAAGGCTTGAATGCACACAACTGACAATTTTCTTTATGTTGATTTACAATCTCATTAATTGCATTGCCAGTATTGTTTAATTTTTCTAACTTGTATTGGTCTCCTCTTGCCACTTCAACAGACAATTTTTTGTTCAGGATATTATTGAAGAATGTAGAATATAACTGTTTTTTGTATCTCCCTTGTATGCAAAATTCTTTCATGTATCACACAATAAACTCATAGGGAGACTTACCAGCTACTGTCACAAGGATTAGGTTTTATATCAGCTCCTTGAAGTCCAATAGCTTTAGCTGGACTCTTAACTTTAGGATGGATGTTAGTCATTTGTGCTGCTTCAGGTTTAAAATAAGGCTGCAAGAGACATTATCCCCTGGATTCTGCAAGCCCTGCATGGTGTGCAGGACTTGTGCAGAAGCTCCAGCAGGCGATATGTCTACTGTGTGATCCAGGAATAACCTGTAGGGAAGTGCAGGAGCACTCCTACACTAGTCCTGCATGGACTCAGCCCCTGTATGCAAATTACCCCATTTGCAGGAGAAATCCATACAAATGAGGTGAATTTGCAATCCAGGAAGCTGGAAACCGGCCGTGCAGGACTAGTGTAATCTGCAGAAATGTACCCTGCCAGTAACGGAGTACATTTCTGCAAATTACAAAACGGAGCCATGACAGCTCCAAATAAAGGGTGGATATCATGTAAAATGCATGCCAATAGCCATCTATAAAGCAAGTGGCATGGAAAACATTTGCAAAAATAAAAAAAGTCAACTTTTATTTTTTTTAGCCGATCTCAGCTGTTTAAGCGTAGGGCAGCGGCGCACAAACGGGATCAGGCGGAAAATTAGAAAAAAAACATAAAATAAGCATTCTAACCAAAATCACTATTTTGCCATTATACTCAATGGCAGGCAGAAGACAACATGGCCAGTGAATAGTGGTTGCTATGGGGGAGGCTCAGTGTGGGGCATGTAACTATGCATCAGCAGGCAATCCTATGCAAATGAGGGGAATGATACTGAATCCCAGATTTCCCCTGCATGCTAGTCAACACCCAACATTGTAAGAGCAGGAATAGCCTAGTGAAAGCCTAGGAGGTAGCTGACATCATAGGAGTGTGTGTCAGCATACTGTAAATGGATTGGAGCCCTGTGGCTTGGGTTTGCTCTTAGCTTAGCAGAGCTAAACAAAGGGGTTTGTCTGAGGCTGCCTAGCACTCTTTACATTACCTAAGGGAGTTAGTGTGCTGCACACCGGGTTTTAAAGGGAAAAAAAAGTAAACCAGGAAATAGCAGCTCTGTGTACATTTGAGCACTGTGTTTGCGCGGCGTGCCCCTGGGCTTAAACAGGAAGGCAATGGGAAGGGAAAACAGAAGTAGGAAGGTAATCTAGGAGAAATAGCACAGCTGGCAGGTGAAATGTATCAGAATCATCCAATTACACAGGCAGCAGACCAGCCCAGCCCAGAACACTACTATAAACTATGCAAACACCTTTCCCTCTGGTTTTTCCCATACTCTACACCACTGGTGTATGCAAGCAGAGAAATTTTAACAAACAAAACAACAAAATGATAGGGGCTGCAATAGCTATCATACAACATGTGGAAGAGGCTGAGTGTGGTGAGGATATGAATGCTGTCCACCAACCCACAGTGAGGAGACAAATAATAGTGTACAGACCCAGGGTAACCTACCAGGGGCTACATGAGCTGGAGATAGTGGGGCACTATAGGGTGGACAGGGACCTCCTACAGCAAATTGTTGAGATGTGCTGGCCACGCTTGACACACAGAACTAACAGAGGGGAACCCATCCCAATGGATACCAAGGTATGTGTAGGTCTATGAATACTAGCTAAAGGTACCTTCCAAAGGCCAACTGAGGATATGATGGGGATCTTACAGGTATCATCATCCAGGGTACTCCACCAGTTCCTGGATGCCATGTCAGCTCATGCCAGTGAGCAGGTATATTTCCCCAACACCCGTGAGGCATTGGCCAGCAATGTGCATCTGTTCCACCAAATAGCAGAATACCCTGAGGTAGTGGGTCCTATAGACTGCATGCACATATGCATCAAAGCACCACCCGGTGAGGGGGGTAGGGTCTACATCAACCGCAATGGCTTCCCCTTCATCAACTGCCAGGTTGTGTGCGATGCCCAGGGCGTAATAATGAATGTGTGTGCTGGCTGCCCTGGAAGCTATTACGATTCCCACATCTGGCATCTGACGCAGCTGTACCAGAGATTTGCCATTGGGGACATCCCTTACGGTCACCTAGTGGGGGGTGCTGGTTACACACTGGAGCCGTGGCTGATGACACCCATTAGAAAAGCACACACACCCAAACAAGACCTCCATAATGAGACACACGCACAGACCAGAATTATAATAGAGCATGTGTTTGGGATGCTCAAGCCATGGTTCCAGTGCCTGGACACATCCGGTGAAGCCTTGCAGTACTCATCAGCTACATGTACCCAAATTGTCTTCATATGTACCATGCTACACAATATGATCCTGCGGAAACATCTGCAGCAGGAACAGCACAGGGCAAGGCCACACAGCCCCCTACCATTGCCAAGACCTGCACAGGTACAGATTGACTCGGAGGATGAACAACCTGAGCCTGCCCCAGTAGGCAGAAGGAGGCATGCCCAGTATGCCCTGGCCTTGGCAAAGAGGCAACACATAGCACATACACTGACACAGGAGGGACCCAGGGAATGACAACTCTCTCTGACTCGCACATACAGTAAAAGGGATGCCAAGCATGACACTACCTGTGCTCAACCATGTGTAGGAAGTGTACTATGTGCATTTGACATAGGCAGCCCTTCAGCACCACCCTTAAAACTGGCACACCCACAAGGTAACTCACTCAACCTACCAATTGCCAAATGTAGTAGTATGTGTTGTTACCTGTATCTATGGTATGGATGTGAGCATGCAAGGGAATCGGGTGGCTGAATGTGATGCCAGCTGGTAGTAGACACCTACAGTGGCAGCATGAGATCTGTAACAAATACAGATGTCACCATAGTAGCCACTACTACACATGGTAACAAAACCCACTGCAGGAAATGTGCTGGGCCACATGTGTGTCCATATGACACACACATGCCTGTCAGAGAGGTCCACATACCCAACAATAGTCATAGCCAGTAGGACAGGTGTAGACAAACACAAACGAAGACTGTGCTAAGGCCACTGAATGATGCCTATGGGTAATGCCTGCCAGGCCTACACAGACAGACTACAACAGGTCAGGCAGTGGGATATTAGTTCTGAAGGGTAGGAAGTCAGAAACTAATATGTAGGTCATTAAAATGTAGGACCTGTAGTACACTGCCCTGCATCTAGTCAGCATGATAGGTTAGAAAACACAATGAAATGGAGTACCTGACATACCAGTACAGTCATAGCAAATGTGTACTTGTGTCAGGTGTGGCCCCCCAATCCTGTGTAGCAATGTAGAAACAGTCAGGTTTGCCCCCCCCCCATATCCTATGTAGACAGTAGTAACAGTCAGATGTGACCACCCCAATCCTATGTAGACATATGGTAACAGTCAGGTGTGCCCCCCAATCCCATGTAGACAGGTAGTAACAGTCAGGTGTGCTCCCCTACACTACTTAGACATGTAGTAACAGTCAGGTGTGCCCCCCCAATCCTATGTAGAAATGTTAATAACTCCAATAAAATGTGTAAAAGGCGTCAAACAACCAATAAACCATGAAACACCTTCTTGCCCGGCTTGGCAGCAACCCTTGCAATAAATGCACCACATTGTAGATCCAAATGTTTAATGTTGACACAGAAATCAGTTAAGCGCTTTCATCCAGCAACCTGGACTTCATCAGAACTGATTTATCCAAAAACATATGCAGTTTAAATACCCTTGAGCATAACCAATCAAAAAGTTCCTCCTTTCCCCCCCATTTAAAATAATGACTCATTTTGGGTACATAAAACATTCTAAATGACAATTTAAAATATAAAATCATCTTATTCCACAGTTCACATTTGCAATGCCTTTGAAAATGACACTTGTGTATGTATTAAACACTAACAAAAAAAAAATAAAAAAAGTTATACATAAAACTGCATAAAATTACAATTCAAGTGATCTCTGTTTTAAAATGGGCTAGATAGAGATGTGTTCATTAATACCTGGGTGCTGGTTGGCACTGTATCTAAGTTGCCAGCAAAGTTCAGCTCTATCTAGTTTATTGCTCTAGTCACCCCCTTAATGATCTTTCCACTATCTCTAATATACCAAAACAAAAATTCTTACGCACACTATTATTTTCAAGGTGTCTACGCAATGCATTGTTTACATTCCTCTGTTTAATTGCATATAAATGCTCATAAATTTTTTTTTGAATGTAAAAATGTAGTACTGATCTGGTGTCCCCCCCATCCGATGTACACATGTTGTAACAGTCAGGTGTGCCCCCCCAATCATATGTAGAAATGTAGTAACAGTCAGATGTGCCCCCCCAATCCTGTGTAGCAATGTAGAAACAGTCAGGTGTGCCCCCCCCATATCCTATGCAGACATGTAGTAACAGTCAGGGGTCCCCCCCCTCAATCCTATGCAGAAATGTAGTAACATGTATGTATAGGCATAATACCAGTGGAGCACAGATGCCCAGAGGTGGCCAAGGTAGCAGGATAGATTGTAGCATTTGCACAATATGCAAGTATGTGTGTGTTAGATTGGTGTGTGTTTCATATTGTGTGAGAGTGGTCAGTATGTATGCATGTTGAGGTATGACCTGGTGGCCATTTCCCACTACTGCTGATGACAGGGCCAAGTCTGCACAACTGCAGTGCCAAAGACAATTCCCACCAGTATAACACATGCTAGCAGTAAGCCATTGTAAATGTATGGTGGTAATATGTGTCACCATCTGAAAGATTGACATGGCATGGCTGTTGGGCTAGATATACAAGCAGTACACAGGGAAAAGTACCCCAGACATACAGTATATAATGTGTAACTGTGAAATGGACACTCCCTTAGAACTGTACATACACATATGCATCACATTATCAAGGCCTGCAGTAGGGGATACTGGTGTCATCTGCCGGAACACTTGCAGATCACAAAGGTGGTAGGACTGATGTATTGGGAAATAGCTGATGTACCTGCACATGCCAGCATAACTGGAATGCCCCATGCATATCTGTGTGTCAGATGCAAGTAGTGTCCATAGCACACATGCACCCAGCGCACCCAAACAACACCCACAGGTACCACTCTGGTCGTATCCCTGCTGTGGGGAATGGGTGCAATATGACCCCACCTGCAAAAGAATGCAGCATGCAGTGCAGCTGTCCCATGCAGGTGTGTCCCTAGACATAGGTAGCACCCTGCCAGCATCCACACCACCTGATCAAGACTGATAGAAAGTATTGGCATGGACGGTGTCCCAGACTGCGTCCTACACGAGCTCAAAGATGAACTAACCCCTCACCTAAACACACTGTTCAAACGTAGCCTCTCTACATGCTACATACCCATAGAGTGGCGCACAGCAATGGTTATTCCACTCCACAAAGGTGGAGCCACAACAGGCCCTGGGAACTACCACCCTATAAGCCTGACTAGCTTGGTCTGCAAGGCTATGGAGTGCATCATCATGGAACTCATTAACAGAGACATTGGGAAGCTCCAAACACTGGACCCTTCCCAGTTCAGCTTTGTTAAGGGCAGATCACGCCTCCTAAACCTGGTGGACTTCTTTGAGACAGTTACCAAGGCTATAGACGAGGGAAAGGTGTTACATACAGCATACCTAGACCTCACAAAGGCCTTTGACACCAATCTGCATTCTGGTATTATAGACAAGCTCACCAGCCTGAACATAAACCCCTATGTCACAAGATGAGTTGCCAATTGGCTCACAGACAGAACCCACATGGTGATAGTTGCAGGACCTAGGTCTGACTCTAAACCAGTTACAAGTGGCATTCACCAGGGCTCAGTTCTGGGACCCCTCCTGTTCGGCATATACTTCTCAGAGGTACAGGTAAGCACAGGAGGACTATGGCTGACCAAGTTCGCAGACTACTGCAAACTAGGGGCTATAATTTACTCTCCAGCTGACACAGACATCCTCCAAAAGGGTCTCACTGAGACAGATACCTGGTGTCAAAATCATGACCTCAAGCTAAATGCCGAAAAGTGCATAGTCATCCCCTTTGGAAAAAACAAAGTTCACACAAACTACCACATAGGTGGTAGCCCCCTAAATACGGAAAACGTAATAAGGGATCTGGGGACCCAAGTAGATAGCAATCTCTCCTTTGATAATCACATTGCCAAAGTGGTTAGAAAATCCTTCTATGTGGCCCACCTAATCACAAAAGGGTTTGCATCTAGATCAAAAGAGGTCATTGTGCTGCTCCACTCATCACTCATCAGACCCATCATAAAGTACAACTCCCCATTTGGGATGTACCTTACAAGACACCTGCAACAGCTGGAAAGACCACAGAAGTACCTCACCAAAAGAATCATTGGCCTCAAACAGATGCCCTATGCAGCTCGACTGAAGAAACTCCAGCTGTACTTGGTTGCATACCACCTACTCAAAGGTGATGTCTGCCTGACATAGAAGGCCATTTCCAACCCACAATTGATGGACATGCTCCACCTAAAGAAAACCTTATCCCCTTGAGCCACACACTCTAGGGATCTAAACCTCACCACAACAATAAAGAGGACGTGCTGGATGGATAGATTCCTGTCCCAGAGACTTCCCATACTTTGGAACAAGATTCCAATCTACATTAGGCAGAGTTCCTCACTAACACTCTTCAAGAGAAACCTTAATGAGTGGATGGGAAACAAAAAGTTTACCCCAGGGATCACTTCAGTGGCTCTGCTGGACAGAGGCACAGGGAACTAATCTAAGGGGCGGTGAAAACCAACACATTCTGGCTAGGCTTATAAATGCCTTCAAGCAGATAGCCTAGTACCTACCTATGAACTTATGAACACCTAGCACACCTATCTTTTCACCCCAGGGGAATATACTGTATGGCAGTCTGAGACTATAGGACTGACAGAATGCAATGTCCTGCCACAGCTGGCCCGCATCAACACCAAATGGCCTACAGACCTCTGCCAAAGGCCTGTGTCTTACACATACTGTCAATGTATGTTATGTCAAGGACACCCAAATAACAGCATAACACACCCCACATAAGCCATTTGGACAAACCACAGTAACATGTCCACCATGTCCTACTGCATGAACTGTGGACCAACACCAAAACACAGCTGTGATGAAGTGATAACCTAGGGAAAGCATCAGAGAATGTATGCATAATGTATGGAAGAGGATAGAATAATAGGGGAGGGTGGGAGCATGGGCAGCATGAAATGTGCAAGGTCCGACACACAGCTGTGTGCACACACTATCCCTGGCTGCAAACACATAAATGGGTGGCTATATACCTGCCCGTACACCACAATAGGAGTAATGTCCTGACTCATGGCCCCTGCTTCTGGATAACCTGTGTGAATCTGTACAGCTGTGAGGTATTGCCACAGTAAGATAAGGCCATACTGTCATGTCGATGGATGCACAAGTATGGGATCCTCTGCCAGCACTGTACCAAGGTGCTGAACCAGATACACAGATCCAGCAGCTTGTGTCTGCAGCTCCCCCTCCAGAATGGCATAATTTACCATGAATATGTAGGCATCTGCCCACAATACCGGACACAGTTGCAGTCACCCTTGTCCCTCAGGACATCACTGTGAGCAAGAATGTTCACCTGACAGTACATGAGGACATAAAACATCACAGTGTATAACAGTACACGTCTGAATATCTCTGCTAATGGCAGTACCATGTAGCAGAAGCAGCACAGACACAATCACCTAAGTAAAGACTATCTCCTGCACAGTTTGTCCCCATATTGCCAAATGATCTATGGGTACCCTGCAGAAACAGATTGCTACATGTGTGTGTACAACACAAAGGTCTGCACTGGAGTACAAACTACCTGGAATGAATCCACACATTTAGTACAGTAGGGCATACTGGGCATGCTCACACACTTAAACAAATGAAACCCATGTCTGCAAACAACAGTCGACCATACATATCAGACAGTTGCAGATGTTAGTGCATACACTCCTCAGTATGCACTAGTCATGCTTTGCACACACAGTGGATAGGAATACAGACATATATCCAAGGACAACACACTATAATAAGCCAAATGTAGACATACATAGATGTGTGGAAGAGAGTGACTGTGACAAAGAGCCATTCATCATGAGGCCTGTCCCACTCAGCACACAGCCAAATGGCTACAACCTCATGATGTGTAAATGTCATTCACTGTAGACATTAGCCACCAGTATCCATCAGCATTACAGACTACGTGGTGCAAGTGCTAGCTGGGCAACATGACTGCACGGAATCACTACTAAATCCCGAAAACCCAAACTACCGACGCCCAAAATCCTGGACCAAATACCAGAAACACTAAAATACAGAAACATCAAAACTGCGAAATTCAAACTACTGATAACTACACTCAACATACACCACACACATACACATAAACACACCATCCCCCAGAACACAAACACATAAACCTAAACTACAGACAAGCAGGGGAGCTGCACCCCCACACCCCACTACTTAAATTTTCTAACTCCAAGGTCACCCTACATACACAAACACACGAAACAACACCACACACCTACATTCCCCTCACACACACACATCACAGTCATAACACACACTTACACACTAAACCCTAACCAACACATTTAAACATAGATACTTACCTGACCTTCCACCATAACGCAATACTAGAAGTGCGAATGTCAAACTCACGATAATCAGGATTTTGAAATTCACGCTTCTGGTCTTTTGGTAATTAGGGGTTTCGGCTATATAGTCTCAAAAGTTTGAAATTCGATATGTCAAACTTTCGAGATTATGTATTGATCCTGACTGTACAAGGCAGTAGTCATCTAGCAGCTGTATACATGCACCTGTGGAATATAACCCTGCATGTGGTGTGTCAACCTCTAGATGAATGGGTTATGGCCCATGCACACACACTGCTCTCCCTCTCTCCATAGCCCTACTATGACAAGCCTGCTGTGGTCATCCACTTCAAAATACACCTTTGGGAATGGAGTAATCCTTTAATCTCTGTGGTGCATCCTACAACTGCGTAATGCTGTAGTGTAATAAGCTGGTTAGGTAGAAGTTCTAATCCCAGACATAGCAACTGTGTGTGTGTGTGTGTGTGTGTGTGTGTGTGTGTGTGTGTGTGTGTGTGTGTGTGTGTGTGTCTCTGTCTGTGTAGGGAGCAATGCTTTTTAGGCTAGTCACGCTCACTACAATTCAAATGCCCTACTTTGGCAAGGCTGCTGATGTCATTCACTGTGAAATACACCTTTGGGAAAAGTGTAACCCAGTAATCTCTGTGATGCATCCTATAACTGCGTGCTACTGTAGTGTGATGAACTAGTTAGGTAGGAATTCTAATCTCAAACATGGCAACTGTGTGTGTGTGTCTCTGTGTTTGTAGCAATGCTTTTTAAGCTAGTCACGCTCACTACAATTCAAATACCCTACTTTGCCAAGGCTGCTGATGTCATTCACTGTGAAATACACCTTTGGAAAATTGTAACCCAGTAATCCCTGTGGCATGTCCTATAACTGCATACTGCTGTAGTGTGATAAACTAGTTATGTAGGAGTTCTATTCTCAAACATGACAACTGTGTGTGTGTGTCTCTGTCTGTGTAGGGGGCAATGTGTTTTAGACTAGTCACGTTCACTACACATACCTGTGGAATATAACCTTGCATGTGCCCGCATGTGGTGTGTCAACCTTTAGATGAATGGGTTATGGCCCATGCACACACACTGCTCTCCCCATAGCCCTACTATGACAAACCTACTGAGGTCATCCACTTTGAAAAATACATCTTTGGGAATGGTGTAACCCAATAATCTCTGTGGTGCATCCTAAAACTGTGTAATGCTATAGTGTAATAAGCTGGTTAGGTAGAAGTTCTTATCCCAGACATGGCAACTGTGTGTGTGTGTGTGTGTGTGTGTGTGTGTGTGTGTGTGTGTGTGTGTGTGTGTGTGTGTGTGTGTGTGTGTGTGTGTGTGTGCTTGTGTGTGTTTCTCTGTCTGTGTAGGGAGCAATGCTTTTTAGGCTAGTCACGCTCACTACAATTCAAATGCCCTACTTTGGCAAGGCTGCTGATGTCATTCACTGTGAAGTACACCTTTGGGAAGAGTGCAGCCCAGTAATCTACATGGCATGTCATATAATAGTGTAATGCTGTAGTGTGATATAGTACTCTGGTAGGGGTTCTATTTTCACTCATAGCCAGTGTGGATGTTTGTGTGTTTATTTCTATGTCTGTGTAGGGAGCAATGCTTTTTAGGCTAGTCACACTCACTACAATTCAAATGCCCTACGTTGGCAAGCCTGCTGTCATTCACTGTGAAATACACATTTGGGGATGGTGTACTCCAGTAATCTCCGTGGCATGTCCTATAACTGCATAGTACTGTAGGGTAATAAACTAGTTAGATAGAAGTTTTAATCCCAGACATGGCAGGTGTGTCTGTGCTTGTCATTCGTATCCTGTGTGGAGGCAGCTGTGAGGGTGTAACAACTGGAGTCATTATGGAGCAGGTTTTGCAAATTTCTTATATGGTGGCCTTAGTATATGTCACAATGTCCACCTTACAGGGATAATAGATGTGAAATAGCTAAAAGGCTGGGGTGCAAATCCATATCCCTCCATGTGACATCATGGCCTGGCAAACAAAGTTAGCAACCCTTGTATTACCCATAGAACACTCTCAACCCATGTCTCATACACAAATACACTTGCCTAGGCAACAACCACTATGTTGGTAGTACCCTGAATATTACCCACAGTTAGTAACCATGGTGTGATTGCAGTGGACTACAGAGGGCATGTCACCCTGTCCATCAGTCCAAGAGGCACGTACATGCAGACAGTGCACCTTCACTATGTTCCCCACTGGACATCTACAACACCTGTGGTGCCATCAAATGTGACCCCCAAAGGACATACCATGCCTTAAACACATGCCCAGTATGGGCAGATGCTACTGTCACCAGGGAATACCTGCATCATGCTATCAATGTAGGTGCAGGGTCAACCTGCTGTCCATTACCAGTTCCCGCCACATGAGGCCAGGACTGGCACATCTGATAATAACAATCTGTGTACACAACATGAGCCAGACACCCCAGGTACAGTTCCACATGTCATTGTACATGCATGTGGGATGTGTGCACATCCCAGACACTGTCCATGTCATGGACTAAAGAACACATACATAGCAAGCAATGCACAGCAATGGCCACACACAATAGTTACCCAGGTGACTGGATGGTGAATACAATACCCATCTGTGTGGGCCAATCCAGACCTACACCCCTGAGCCACACTGCAGACCATTGTCATTTGGCCTGATGCCAAGGTATACCCATCACCTAGCCTTGTATAGCCATTTGACAGAGTCGACCACTACACACCCGTGAAGCAATGCACCCATGCATGTCAGTACTGGCACCCTGTGTGTGTGTGTGTGTGGTGTATGATGCTTATGATCACATTCACACTAATTACAACCCCCATTGGCATACTGAAGAATGCTGTCTGATGTCAGACACCTCCACATAACCTTTGTCCATATAATCTCCGGATAACCTCTGTGGTGCATGTGATACCTGCACAGTACTGTATTGTGGCAAACTAACTAACGAGGAGTTATATTCTTGCACCCTGCCAAGTGTGTCAATGTGTGTGGGTCCCTGAGAAAATGTGGCTGTGTTGACACTGATACCTATTCATGCAGACAGGCACGTGTACTACACCTAAGATATAGCTACCATATCACTGTTGCAGATGTCACTCACCATCACATATATGTTTGAAGAGCTTCTCAACATGAAACCTATGTGGTGCATTCAATAACTTCATAGACATGTGATAGCAATACATAGTCAGTCAGGGGTTTAATACCCTTTACTGGTAGGTGTGTGACACAAGCAGGCTTAAGTTTTACTCTCCCACCCCTCCCTGACTTATATTTGCCTCTGTCTTCCTCTCTCACTTCCTCTCTGGTGGATGTGGAGACGTACACCTGCTTTGCTTAGGCAGCAGCATGTGTTTTGCAAGTGATGCCCATGATCAGCTGATGGCCTCTGCATGAATTGCAGCCCTCCTCTAGCTGACTGCATGTGGAACAGCTGTGGTAACATTCCCATAGCCAATTGCATGGAACCACACTCCAATATCTGGGAACATCATGTTGGTGTCGGGCCTTTTCATTCACTGTGAGCAGGACCTAGATCTGTTGTTTGGCAAACAGCATGACAGATGGATTGGGGATTTACCTCTAACAACATACACTGTGGAAACAGGCCAACACACAGGAGGGGGCTTTGCCTGACATGACTACAGAATGTAAGTGTTGTTATTCTGCATTTGGAGTAATGTTGGTTTAACAAGGTGTGTGTGGATATGGCTGTTCTACATGTTTTAATACCTGTCATGACAGTGTTATGTATTTGAGGAAATCCCTATCTGTAGGGTCATCTGCAGACTGAGCAGTGTGTGGTGGCATTTGTTTCTTGTGTTACCCACAGAGCACCTATCTGTGAACTGCAGAAGCATAGTGTGAGGATTGTAGACAGTACCTGGTGACAGACATGAGAGTTACTGACCTCATATCCCTCATAGGACATATGTTGCAACAAACCCTGTTGCAACAGTAAATGTATGAGGTTATTACAGCAACATGTCAATATTGGCCCTGTGTTTCTGCCTCCAGCCAAAACTCTTGTCAACCTGTGTAGATATGTCATGCAATAAGAGGTGCATATGTCTTGTACCCCATAATTTATTTACATCATATCTGTGTATTTATGGTGATTTGTAATACACACAAAAAGGGTAATTACATAAATGTCCACTGCGAGTACACCAATAAGTGCCCAAGGAATGATTCAAAGCCTGTTACAGAATAAATTCAGTGATTTTCGTGCTTTTACTTTGGTTGGTGTTCATTTGGATTTATGCTTTGAATCATTCCTTGGGCACTTATTGGTGTATTCGCAGTGGACATTTACGTATTTATGGTGATTGTCGACGGTGTCTGTATTGTGAATATGTACCTTGGCCTGTGTACAGACTGTGGTAGATGTCATTGTTTTTGGTCCTGTTCTATCTGATGTTACATGCTGGTCCACTGTATGTTACCCTATTGGCTTACATGTTTGTAGGGCCAAACACACACATGTCCCATACCACAGACAGGCATCTGACCACACTGTATAATGGCCCAGTATATGTAGGGTTAGTGTGTGAGTGGCACATATGAGGACGGTGTTGATCAGATAGTCCATATACTGTAATATTACGCTGGCTACCATATGTGGCTGTGGCTATGTTCACACTGGTTGTGGTTAAGCACTTTCACACAGGTGTCTGTTACTCTGTGATGTGACATGCCTGTCGAGCCTGCCATATATGCAGGTACATGTGTATTCCCCCATAAGAAATGTAGGCCAATGTTGTGGCAGTCTGCCTGTAGCCTGCACAGTGCTTTGTTACATGCCTAGCAGCTTAGTGTCCTTACCCAGTATGATGTTATGTCCAGATACTTGCCAGATGTACTGCTGCTAGGCCACCATAACAGTCATGTCTGTCAGACAAAGCAGTGGGATGCTGTACAGATGTATGTAACTAGCTAGTGGGTAGTATGTGGCCATGGCACCTCTGTACCAGCATTTATTATGTGTCAGGACAGACAGGGGTGTGTGAATGCATAACCTATGGGGGCAAATGTATACCAGTATTTACGTGTTATACCCATCTATATGGCTGTTAACATCCAGATTGTCAGGCTTGGTCTACATGTCTTGCACTAAGGGGTTCTGTGTATGCCACTGGACTGACCAGAGTGTATCAGACTGTCCATGTATATTGTCAATATCTCTGCTGTAGTCCACAGGATCATTACTGTACTAGCAGTGGTACTGTACTATGATGTCCTTAGGATGTCTGTCAGTAGCCAATGGTGCACATGTTAAAAGCAGATGTAACCTCCCACACACAACATGTCTGTGAATACAACCCCTATCACAGTAGCAATAGTCTACATATATACCTGCACTACACACCTGACATCCCCTTGCACTATGGGGTTGGAACTATTGGGGCTGAGGTAGGGCTCCACTCCATTTTCAGGACATATTGTGGACATATATGTATATATAATTATCCATATATCTATATAGATGTATACTCATATACATATCGACATACATAGATGGATATGTATATGTACATATATATATATATATATATATATATATATATATATATATACATATAAACACTCAGATATATACATATACACAGCAATATATGTCTACACATATACAGATAGAGATACATATGCACATATACTTATGGATATCTACATATATATATTGACAGTAATAGATATATCAGAATAGATATGTATGCACATATAGTTATAGATATCTACATATATATCTACATAAATAGGCATATCTGTACACATAGGATGTGTATACTTATATAGCTATATATTCATATATCTATATATACATATATATACATATATATATATATATATATATATATATATATATATATATATATATATATATATTCATATTGTAGGTGCTAGGCTATTAGCCCTAAGGCCTATATAAGCCTAGCCAAAAAAGGTACCCTAGCTTTTGCCACCAAAGACAATTATTTTCCTGTGCCCCTGTCAAGCAGAGCCACAGAGGTGATCCCCGGGGTGAATTTCCTATTTCCCATCCAATCATCAAGATTTTTTGAAGAGTGCTAATGAGGAGCTTTGTTTGATATAGATGGGTGGTTTGTTCCAGAGTATGGGAAGTCTCTGGGACAGGAATCTATCCCTCCAACATGTTCTGTTTATTGTAGTGACAAGGTTTAGGTCCCTATAGCGTGTAGTTCAGAGGGATTGGGATTTCTTTAAGTGGAGCATGTCCAACAGCTCTGGGTTTGACATAGCTCTGTATGTTAGGCAGAGATCGCCTCTGAGTAGGCGATATGCGATGGAGTAAAGCTGGAGTTTTATGAGATGGTCTGTGTTTTGTGAGGTACATACCAAAAGGGACATTGGACTCTATAATGGGTCTAATGAGTGATGTGTAGAGGGGAACAATGAACTCTTTTTCCTGGATGAGAAACCTTTTGTGGCGAGGTGTGCCATGTAGAAGGATTTCCTGAATACTATGGCGATGTGATTATCAAAGGAGAGACTACTCTCCACCTGTGTCCCAAGGTCTCTTATCACACATTTGGTATTAAGTAGACTACCACCTATGTGGTAGCTCATGGGTACAGAGTTTTTACCAAAGGGGATGACAATGCACTTGTTGGCACTGAGTTTGAGGCCATGGCTTTGACACCAGGCATCTGTCTGCGTGAGGCCTATTTTTCAGATGTCCACTTCATTAGGAGGTTTGATTATGGCTTGTAGTTTGCAGTCGTCTGCGAACTTCATTAGCCAAAGACCTTCTGTGTTAGCCTGCACTTCAGAAAAGTAGATACCAAACAGGAGAGGACCCAGGACTGAACACTGTGATACTCCACTTGTCACTAGTGTGAAGCTAGATTGGAGTCTGCTACTTTCACAGTGTGGGTTCTGTCAGTGAGCCAGTTAGCAACACATCTTATGACATAGGGATTTATACCTTGTTTAGTGAGTTTATCTATAATTCCTGAGTGGGAGATGGTGTCAAAAGTCTTGGTGAGATCTAGTTAGGCTGTGTGAACCACCTTATCCTCGTCTATGGCTTTTATGACTGCTTCAAAGAAGTCTGTCAGGTTTAGGAGACGTGATCTGCCTTTTACAAACCCGAACTGGGTGGGGTCCAGAGTTTGGAGATTACCAATGTCTTTGTGTATAACATTCATGATGATACGTTCCATGGCCTTGCAGACCAGGCTCGTTAGGCTAATGGGGCGGTAGTTCCCAGTATATATATATATATATATATATATATATATATATATATATATATATATATATATGTACATATATGTACATACAAAGAGCTGTACACATGCCCATATATATATATATATATATATATATATATATATATATATATATTGCACTATACAGATGTGTATACAGACATATGCATGCATATACATGTGTATGTACATATAGGCATATTTCAACCTATTATATGTATATATCCATATTCCTGTCATGTGTAAACCTCACAGTTGTGTATATTATCCCAGATGTATCTCATCATATGTATCTGCTATGTGTACATTATGTTAAAACAACATATGTGATGCAACAGTTATATTAATAACAAGTATTACACAATTTTGGTAGTACAATTGTTCAATACTAATCAATATGTGTATTGACAGATATATTGGAAATACAACAGCTGTCTTCATAGTGGTCATGGCATAGTGGTTAAGTGCTGTGACTTTAGTGTACAGAGTCCTGGGTTCAAGAGCTGTTCCTTTTGTTGCTGGGCAGAACAAGGGCTGTCAGATACAGAGTGGTTAAGGCAGTTTTGAGCAGCTTTATGTGGGTTTGTGTGAAGCTAAGTGGTGCTAAGCTTTGGGTAAACGTACAGGTGCTTACACAGTGTAGGCTTCGCTTACCAGTGTGCAAATCAGCTTAGCTGTTATAGTGGAGCAATTTTGATACCTGCTAAGCATGGTTTAGCCCTGGTAACCAGTTCACACCACCCAGTCTGATAACATAGCAGGGTAATGATATCTGTAATAAGTGTAAGCAATGCCATGTACAATACATGCACCTATGTGCTGTCATTACGGTAGCAAGGGGTGTGAGTGTTATATCTGGGATACAGACATATGTAAGGCCTGCACAGCACTGTTATCTGTGTGTCTTTGTTACATACAGGGGTAGTAGCCCAGGGTACATGCTGTCAAACTGGCATGTAGTGTATAATGGCGATACTACTGTTGACAGTGCCTACCCATGCAAGATTAGAGTGCTAAATGTAGTACTGACAACAGTCACACCTGCAGGCATCACTGGACTCTGGGGCCTCCCAGTTGTATCCTTGGTGTGTGAGCAGTGTGACAGTATATAACCCCTACTAGGTAATGATCCAACATGTGGAATGTAACTGTAGACTACCATCTGTACAGCACATGATAGCGAGGGCTCCTGACATGTAGTTATGGCATACATATTGTTGTCAAACATCTATCTGTCAACACATTCATCCTATGGCATAGCTACTTGCCAAGTGGATGACTGAGAGTTCCTGTACAGATGTGCAGATGGAAGGTATCCCGCTGGGATATGTACAGGCATCCTAAGCTTGATTGACACTAACATGTCTGCCCAGCTGTGTAAGAACTGGCACATATTGGAGATAACACCCTGTACACACCACATGCCAAGGGTACCTCCACTACACTACCACAGTCAACTGAACATGCTTGGGTACAGGTCTCCATCACAGACACTAACTATGTGCTGTAATGCATGTTGCATGCATGTCAACTTGATCACCTCAGTGGCCAAGTTCAGGAGGCACCTGGCGGAATGGCTGATGCATGTCACTTCCACCCCGAGGGTTACCACAGTAGTGTCTGTCTATGGCTTGCCTGCTACCACATGGCAGGTGGCAGGATACCATTGTATACACAACCACTACACAACTCATCTCTCCTTGGACAATAACTAGGTACACAGCTATGACCAGCTGCATAGATGCACCCTAGTACTGACACATGTATACGTGTGCATGACTGAGTATAGCAGTGTCTGTTTGTTAGCACACCAATATGTGGGAATTCCTTGAGGGCCTTCACAATCACCACAACACCCATTTCCATAGCCAGTTGTGGCTGCTGCTGTATGGGACATCACATGTACCCTGTTAAGCTCCTGTCCATATCGGCTACATGAGCCTTGCAGTACCATCACAACAGCATTGTACAAATGGGTTGATAAGCATGGGATACCCATTGTGTTTTGGCAAGTGTGTGTATGTGTGCAAGTCCTTTTATCTTTAGGGTACAGCATTCCTAGGCCACATACTCCTATTACAATACCCATTGCTACATGGTAACACAGGTAGTGACGTTGCGGCCCATCAGTGAGGTATGATAATGCAACACCCTGCTATGCATGTGGAATGTGCATTAGTTGCATATCCCTGTAGTACCACTGTTGGGATCTACAATGAGTTATATCACAGTCATGGCCAATGTATGATGATGGGTATATCAGAGTGCCATCATGGGTTTCAGGGAGTACAATATCCACTGGGAGATGTGGGTGCTGTGTATACTGTCATTCACCAAGGTACACCCGGTATATGTCCCATGTACCACGTTATGGTCACCACTGTCACCATCAACAATACAGGTAACTGATACCACATTCCAGACCAGTTATGCATGTGCTGTGTGCAGCCTACCTGTAACACATGGGACACACGGTCATGTTAGTTAGCAGCGATAGGCCCTGGTCTCTTGGATGTGTGTCTGCCTGTTATGTGTCTGTTAATGTGTATATGAAGGTATGTCACACTGTGTATTGTCCATATACACCCATTACATCCCCCCATTAGCATACTGGACATGTCTGGGGATGTTCTGCATGTAACATGTAACCTGGGACACACCTCACCCTAAACGCTGCGTGGTGTGTGCAATAATAAAAATAAGTTGGAAGTTCATAGGTGTTATTATAGCCCAAACCCAATACTTTAAAAAGACTTACACCATATATTGTGGTTCTAATAATGCACCAGAAAATACACTAAAAAATACAAAGTGTATAATGTAAGTTGTGCTATAAATGTAGTTGTATTAATAATGTTATCAATTAATGTTATTAAATTAAACAAGCCATAGTTAGAATAGCCTTATTTATTCAGAGCCTTAAGTTTGAGAAGGCATTTAATAGATTTAATAGAAATGTAATCATTAAGCCCTGGGGGCACATGAGCCGAGGTATGTACCTGCCATCTTAGTTCACATTCCTCCATTCCTCCAGTCTGAGTTCCCAAGGCCCACCCCTAATATTGCATTCTAACTGCTGTAGTACCACAAACTGAAATTGATGGTTGGGGTGTTCTATAATGTGTCTCGCCAGGGCATTGGTAGTGTTGAACTTCCAACTTCTTTCATTTAAACATAAGCATAGTGGATTAGCACCAAATATATGGTTTTGGTATTGGTTTGCATCTAAGTTTTTGGACGAAGAATTTTAGGACACAAATAGGTATACAGGAAAGGGACAAAAACTTTGACTTGGTAATACTGTTGTCATACTGGTCAACTGGTTTTATCCATATATTTTTGTTTTTAACCATATATTTTTCTGTTTCTATTTATGATAAAGACTTTGCAATGTTCTGCTAATATAAAGAACTCATTTATATTTAACTAGGTTACAGCACTAGTAATGTTGTTTTTATTCCCACTTTGGTATTCTTTGTTGCAATGTGTTTTCTGGGAATATATCTTTAATTTTTTTAAAAAATGGTTTTAGTTGTGTAATTGATATGGCAGTTTGAAAGTATAAACTGCAACTACATGCTATGTCATTTGTCTGATGAAGTTGGTGGAGTGCACTGACGAAAGCGCTTACTCTATCTACAATAAAAACAGTGTCGCTGTGGTTCCACTGCTGCTATTTTTCTATATGTATAGGCACTGAAACTGTGTGTGGGGTTGGGTTGTCTGAAAGGGGGATGTCAAATGATGGTGCTTTTTCAGCCCTGACAATCCCACCTGTGCCTCAACAGTAGTATCATCATCTTCGGTGTCTGTATGGACACCATCAGATTGCATGCAGGAGGGACCCTGACCCACTTCGCCACCTGTGGGGCAAAACAATAAATGCACTTTAAAACCTGTACAGCATTGCCTAACAGTACACACACACACACACACACACACACACACACACACACACACACACACACACACACACACACACACCACCGTAATATCTACCTGTCCGCAACTTTACAGACAATCCCACATATATTTCCATGTGTTCCTTATCCTGCATCACACTTGGTAACATACACACATTGATACCACTCATTAACATATCAGTCCTCTATCCTCTAAATGCCTAGACAAGTGATCACAACAACACAAGATCTGTTACTACATTACCTGCCTGACCTGTGTGTAATGGTTTTCGATGGCCTCACTGCTGTCATTCGGTGTTCACCCTGTATATGTCCAGACATCATGAGCATGGCCCCTATATGTGTGGGCTACTATGTTCACTCCATAATATCATGCACTGATGTGTCATGTGTATGTATTGCTCAGTACATGCCAGATATGCTGCACAATCAGCCTATCATGTGACAACTGTATTATATGGATACACTCCCTGGTGTTGACTAGTACTTCACAAATTCATCTGTAGTGCTGCATACATGGGTTGTAGGTCAGCTCTCTGCTGAATGTGATATTAAGGGTACACCTGGTGTCTACCATTTTTCTCAATACCTGTTCCATGCTACAGACCTTATTATACTATCAGCTGTCCTGTGATTACATACATGACAAGTATTCCTGGTGTGTAATGTGGCAATCCATGTCCATGTACTGCACAATCCCAAAGGGAGGTACTGCTGTATGAACACCCCACAGTCACACATGTGTATACATGGCCACCCACACAAAAACACACACATGCACACATGCATCCTACATGCATCAACCTCCCTCCACTTCACCAGAGTGACTCTACAGACAAACTAACTACCCACCAGGGCACACACACACACGCACACACACACACACACACACACACACACACACACACACACACACACACACATATACAGGTGAGGTTGCACCATGATAGTACACACAGTCCTCCTATTACCCATCTGTCAACATGTGTAACATATAATACACAACAGCATACAGTGCAGCTATAGTCAATCCATGCTAGTAACAGTATACATGTGTGTGATGCATGTGCTGTATCACTAGGTGATGCCCCTTCCCCTGGATGCCACTGCACCCATGTACACAGTATTGCTGTGCACCTGTTCTGCACCCTACCATGTACTGTGTACCACACCTCACAGGTGTACAACCAATTGCTGAATGTGTACTACTGTGTCAGTTATGACAGCTTTAATGCTCACAGCCCCTATGTTTTTCATCAACACATACCTGGGATGATATGTGGACAGATGTCATTTGTGAATGCCTGATGTCTGATTTACAGCTCTCAACATCAGCGGACCATGTATGACTAATCCAGTACTCTTGCACTGACAACCATCAGAGCATACCATGGCTATGGGGGGGTATACACATCTTTCTTGATATGATGCACCCATCCTTGATCTGCCATGGGACCACATCACTGCATATCTTAACAGTATTTGAGCCTGATATGTGACATATGTCTTGTACTTTCACATACAGTGTCTACGGAATGTGTTATGTGTGCAGATGCTGACCGCGATGCATACACTCTGTGTGGGCATATGTGTGCACACCCTTATCATGAGGTTTGTCGCACCTCCTGTTATGTGTACTACAGCAGTCACTACTCCTGGCAGGAGTATACTAGCGTGGGCCATCTGCATTTGCCAGTGTATGTTCAGTTTGCCCTACACATGTCCCCCTAATCTGCATGACTGCAAGATTTACTCATGTGCACATTCCTTGGTGTTCACACACTGCCGTCACTTCTGGTGTGGGGGTATGTCTGCCACAGTTCCTGAACCTGACTATGTGCAGATACAGACATTCTTAGCATCCTTAGGATCCCTGCTGCAGTGTATTGATGTGTCATGCTGACACCCCCCTCAGCCTTTTTGCATATGCATGACAAGTAAGGCCTACACATGTATCACTTAACAGTGTCCCATATACTGAACACCACATGTTACAGTCTAATCCCAGCTGATAATGTGGACCACAGTAATGCTTTATTCCATAGTGTAACTCTGCAGCAGTTGCCATTGTCCTACAGGTATATACACTGGTGTTGCACTGTTTATGGGTGTTGTTCCAAACATGACCCTACTGTAGGCCATGTCTCCCACCATTATGTTACTTCCTGTGGACACATTCTGCAATGACAGTATGTTAGCTATCATGCAAGTGTCTGACATACCCTTCCAATACCCCATCATGGTCAGCCCTGTGATGCCATGCATTTAACAGCAACAATACATGCACATGTACAGCATGCATTCTGGGTAGGTGTGTTAGATGTGTGCATGGAATATACCATCACCATTACAGGCTTAGTGTATTGACAAGCATCTACATAAACCATACTCAGCAGCTACAGGCTGCTGTCTTGGTGATATCCCAGAGGGACCTACATAAGATGGTGAGAGATGCAAAGTCAGTGGCCACATTTGTGACATTGCTACAGGGTGGATGCAGCATTACAATACATCAACAGTACATGTCCACAATACTACCACATATACACATCTGTTTATCACTACTATGCAGCAACAAAATATATCTGACATGTCAGATATGCATGATCTACCTGTACCGATGCGGATGTATACGCAACAGTGGTCTACTGATGTGCCCTCTGGCCTTGCCTGCATGCTTCTCGGCTGGTGTGTGGGTGGCACCCACCTCCAAAAAGGTTGCTGGCTGTGGGGATGGGCAGGTGCCACGAGGCTGGCTAGGAGCTCCTCAACACGTGTCGTGGGGGATGGATGGCATGCCCCCCCCTGTGGTGAGGTGATCCACCAGGACTGCAGCAGCATGCCAATGGGCATTGCAAAGCAGGTCAGAACAATGATGCTGGACCTGCTCATAACTGCGGTTGTGCAGTCTGACATCATTGACCCCGTGGACTAGGTCGTTCAACAGGGCGGTCCACTTCTGCTGCTCATGGGTGGCCCAGCCAAACAAGATTGCATAGTGCTGTATGAGGTCATTCATCAGGATTTCATTTTCAGCTGCTGTGTAGGCTGGCAGCCTTCCATGGGACATTGTGCCTGAAAGACATAAAGATGGATACAGGTGTGAGCAAGTCATGCAGCAACGTTACCACAGTTCTTAATACACATAACTGTCACCCCCCCACCATATCAGCAACAACAAACTGTACACACAACTCAATAGGTATGGCTACAACATACCTACCAGTGGGGCAGGTATTGTACTGTACCACGCTTTGTGCAATGTGTTTGTAGCCATGTTCCCTGTGTCAACACTGTCATTGCTGGCCTGTTACAGACTATTCACCTGCATGCCATTGTTAGGGCCACAATGGTTCCATATACGCCTGTGGCATGCTTGCTATGTGTTTATTTTATGTATTTATTTATTTGCAGTTGTTTTACAAGGATAGTCCATTGGGCCTAAAAGAACCCATTTTCAATAGAGTCCTTGGGAGAAAAGCTCCAAAAACAAAACAATAAATACAACAAAATTACAATAGAAGCTTTTGTTATAGTAAGTACAAAAGTATTAGTATAAAATTGCATATAAACATACAAGATCTAAAGGAAAAATAACAATCAAGGTTTAGGTTATACTAACTGCAGATAAAATATTTCATTTACAGAGACAACTTCTGAGATAAAAAGTATCAGCATTGTAAATCAAGAGTAGATTGCTTATGCATGGGTAGGTTCCTGTTAAAACCATGTATGGAATCCGAGAAGACTGAGATGAAGAGAGGAGAAGAGATTAAGAGAGGTGGGAGCAGGAGCATCCCCACTGAGTAATTAGATGTGAGTGAAGTGAGTTTTTAAAGGAAGAGAGGTTTGTGGTGGTACAGATGGATGGCGGGAGTGAGTTACACTGGCATGCGAGGGTGAAGGATAGGAGATTTTTGCCCGAGGGACGGGTATGTTTATGGAGTTCTATTAGGTTTTGATTATTAGATCTTAATAGTCAGTCAGGGAGGTGCATTTTGAAGGTTGAGGATAGGGAGGGATAGAGGTAGGGGGTGAAAATGAGTTTATGGACATAGGTAAGTTGAATAAAGATTAGCTAACTGGGCAGCTCTAACCAATTTAATTGACAAAGGGCTAGACAGTGATGGGTAGAAGACTTTTGGCTTGAGGCAAACTTTGCAATTTTGTAACAGCAAGAGGAGAATTTTGTCTTAAGATAGGATTGTATGCTTGTTAGAAGTGCAACACCATAAAAAAGGGAAGGCATGAGATATGTGGTAGCGAGAATAAACTTAGTAGAAGGAGTAATGTAACGATTGTGGCAGTATAGCATGCCAAGTTTTTGGTGGGTTTTCTGATACTTATTAGTAGGTGAGAGGTGAACTTGAGCTGGTCATCAATGAGGACACCTAGTAATTTAGCCTCAGATACTAATTCAAGAGATGTATTGTTATGGCTTTTGATGGAAAATTAATTATTGTCAATGATGGTTGTTTTAGTAGGGGTAAATAATATTAGTTTGTTTTTTGAGGCATTGAGTGCTAGGTGATTATCTAACATTAATTGTTCTGTGGTAGAGAAAGCTTCTTGTGTAAGCTTAATGAATGTGGGGATGGAGGTGGCAGAACAGATTATGGTTGAATCATCAGTATATTGGATATGTTTTGCATTGGGGTTTGAGTGATGGAAATCATTTATGAATATATTGAAGAGGAGGGGACCCAGTATGGAATGTTGGGAGACCCCAGTGGGGGTACTGAGGTAGGAGGAAGTAGCTGTTTTCCATTTTACTGCTTGGCATCTATTTGAGAGATAACTATTGAACCAATTGAGGGTGGAAAGGGATAAGTTTAGTTTAAAGTTCAGCTAGGTGAAGGTTGTGAGATTTTGTATCAAAGGTCTTGGAGAGGTCAAGTAGTAGGGTGAATACTATGCAGCCAGAGTCACAGGCTTTGTTAACAAATTTCTAAGAAGGAAAGAAGGACAGTGTTGGAACTGTGGCCAGGTCTAGATCTATGCTGTGTTGGAGTAAGTAAGTGATTGTCAATAAGGTAGGGAAGAAGTTGTAGATGGATACGTTTTTCAAGGAGTTAAAGATAGGGGATAGGATGGCAATAGGGCAGAAGTTTGTAATATTATTATTGTTACCTCCTTTATGCAGGGGTATAGTGAAGACCTTTTTCCATAGTTGGGGTACATGACCTTCTTGGATTGAACATTTGATTAGTATACTGATGGGTAAAGCAATGGCTTCAGGGGCTATATTTAGAAAGTGTGCGGGTATGTTATCAGGGGCATTGGAGCATGGTTTCAGTTTTTGGAGAATTGTTTTATGGAAGATATGGGTATGGGTTTTATGGAGAAAGTAGGGGGTTGGGAGGTGGAGGTATTAGGGAGTAATGGTGAAAGTGAGACCAGCGGAGGGGAAGTGGAGGTAGGGGGTGTAGTGTTGGTAGAAAAGGACGAGGTTAGTTTGGAAGATATGGGTATGGGTTTTATGGAGAAAGTAGGGGGTTGGGAGGTGGAGGTATTAGGGAGTAATGGTGAAAGTGAGACCAGCGGAGGGGATGTGGAGGTAGGGGGTGTAGTGTTGGTAAAAAAGGACGAGGTTAGTTTAGAGATTGAGTTTATGAAAAAAGAGTTGAATTGAGTAGCTAGTTCTATGTCTAGAGCATCGAGATCTGGACAAAGGTTTTCTTTTTTGCCAGGGTTAAGGAGAGTGGAAATACCATTCCAGAATTTTTGTGGATTTGTTTTATGGTTGTTTTGTGAAGAGATGAAATATTTCTTTCAGACTGTGGTAACAAGCTTCTTGACTTTATTGTGAAGTGATTTGTACTCATAGAGGGTGGAGGGAGTCTTATTTTTCTGGTGGCATAACCAGGCTTTATCTCTGAGCTGCATGGCAGCTAGTGTATTTTTGGTTAGCCACAGGACTGTTTTGCTTTTTATTCTTTTGGATTTTAGGGGAGCATAACTGTCTAACAGGTTTAAGAAAGTTGAGTTGAAGTAGGTAACAGCATCTTCTAGGGGTAGAGTTCTTAGACTCTGCTGCACATCTGACATTCTGTGTTATAGGGGTTATCTATGCATGCTGTTGGGCATGTTCCAGGATTGTGTAGACTATTACTACCGACATATGTTCTATAACAGTGACACAATAGCATGTATATGTACTATTGGCCAGTAGAACTACCTTTCCAAATTCATCTGCCCATGTTACCAGGCCACATCACATGCATGACCCAACCTGGAGCCTTCTCATGTACTGGTCCAACAATACCATCAAATGGAACCAACCCAGGGGATGTAGTCCCCCCTCCCGGGGGCACACACAGACATGTTCCTGTCCCCTGAGGTCAGGTCCAGGGTCTTTTTCATACCGGGCTCTACAGACACATGTGGGATCTGCTACATCCCCTTGAGGCACCCAGTACACATTCACAGGGCCCACATGCTCCTCCTGTTCAGCCTCCAGGCAAGGCACCTTCGGGACGTGGACTGCTGTTGTGAGTAGCAGTGGGTAGGAGGCTTGTTCCCATTGTGTCCATATTGGGGCCCATGGGGCATCCACATCACAGACCACACACACCATCCAGGGTGTTTACCCACCACATGTGTCACATACCACCCCTGTAGGCTGTCCTCTATATCTACCAACCCATACCACCTGCACAACTATACCTAACATACTTCCCCATATTCCCATTCCATACTTCACAGACAAGGACAATGTGGTCTTAACAAAGGGTTCACATGTGACATACCCATCCACCCGTTCATGTTGCACACACTGACAGCTGTAGATATTTGTGTTTATTGCTATGTGTGCTGTTTCTCACACATAGCATGCAGCACTGTGGTAGTAATATAGGGGACATTTATTTACATACATATATGTTTGTGTGTGTGTTTTTATATAAGGAGACATGTGCGTATAGGTATATATCTATATATGTGTAGATATATATGATGTATATATGTGTTCATATATATGTCTACACATGGGTATCTGTATATTTGTGGACATACATGCATATATATATATATATATATATATATATATATATATATATATA
>NC_056738.1:256515859-256665859 GCF_019279795.1 Protopterus annectens
CGTACCTGTGGGAGCAATGTTTGTTAGGACTACTTGAATGTTGCCACATAAAGTAGCAGATTTCACATTAGTACTATGCACATGCATCTCACTCTGTTACTGTACACACTCTGGTCACAGCTTGACAGCATGGGGATGTGAATGGGACATAAGTGGCTTATTACTCTCTTAAGATATTGGGAGTTGCTAGTGTGACAGGTTTGTTTTCATAGATGTGTGACAGTCAGTTGTATTTCCTGTTTGCTGCCTAAACATCTGGGATTATTCCACTGATTTCCCAGGGCGACCGGGTGACAGGCTACAGATATGGGCCCATATACTGGACATTCTTGACTTATCTGTACAGCTCTGGGGTATGATTCTGTATGCAGCCTACTTCCACTCCCAGGATTCAGACCATGGCTGTGTCTGCTAAAACTAAAATGCTGTCCATCACAGTTGTGTGTGCTATATAGATATTGCTGTATATCTCCTATCTGCTTTCTGTCTTATAATTCTCCTCTGGTTTTACATTCTGACCTTGTATTACAGCACTGTTATACAGGATTTCCTAGACAGTTATATTATGAAGCACAATGTGGGTGACAGTGATGAGTAATACCTTATTATTCAGAGCAACTGCATCAGTCACAATACCAAAGTAAACAGTACCAGTACAGGGTATCATTCTTTTGTTTCTGGGCACAGTGTTCGTATCTGACAGACCTGTGGGAGCAATGTTTGTTAGCACTACCTGAATGTTCATAGGTTCATAGGTTCATAGGTTCATACTAGGCTATCTGCCCTAGGGCATTTATAAGCCTAGCCAGAGGGTGTTTTGCTTTCGACACCCATTTTAAGTTAATTTTGCTATGCCCTTTTTCGAGGTTAGTATACTGTGCCTCTGTCTAACAGTGACACAGAAGTGATACCCGCGGTAAACCTACGATCCCCCATCCACTCATCAAGATTCCTCTTGAAGAGAGTCAATGAGGGACTCTGCCTAACCTGGACTGGGATTTTATTCCAGAGTGAAGGGAGCCTCTGGATTATGAATCTGTCCCTCCAGCATGTCCTATTTATTTCAGTGCTGAGGTTCAAGTCTCTCGAGCATGTAGCTCGATGGGATTTGGATTTTCTGAGGTGCAGCATGTCCATTAATTCCGGGTTGGACATGGCTTTATACGTCAGGCACAGATCGCCTCTGAGCAGGCGGTATGCCACTGAGTAGAGCTGGAGTTTCTTTAACCGGGCAGCATATGGCATCTGTTTGAGCCCTTTGATCCTCTTGGTGAGGTACTTTTGGGGTCTTTCCATTTGCTGCACGTGTCTGGTAAGGTACATCCCAAAAGGGGCATTGTACTCAATTATGGGCCTGATGAGGGATGAGTAAAGAGGCACGATGACCTCTCCTGATCTAGATGTGAATCCCTTCATGATTAGGTGGGCTATATAAAATGTTTTTCTAACCACTTTGGCCACGTGGTTGTCAAATGAGAGATTGCTATCAACTTGGGTCCCCAGGTCCCTAATTACTTCTTCTGTACTTAATGAATTACCACCTATGTGGTAATTTGTGGGCACTTTGTTTTTGCCAAAGGGGATGACTATACACCTTTTGGCATTTAGCTTGAGACCATGGCTCTGGCACCAGTTGTCTGTTTCTATGAGGCCCTTTTGGAGGATACTTGTGTCTGCTGGAGAGTCGATTATAGCACCCAGTTTGCAGTCATCTGCGAACTTGGTCAGCCACAGTCCTTCCGTGTTGGCCTGTACCTCCGAGAAATATATACCGAACAGAAGAGGTCCCAGGACTGAGCCTTGTGGGATGCCACTTGTAACTGGTTTGGAGTCTGACATGGCTCCAGCAATTCTAACCATGTGGGTTCTGTCCTTGAGCCAGTTTGCAACCCATCTAGTGACATAGGGGTTTATATTTAAGCTGGTGCGCTTATCTATAATGCCCGAGTGGGGTATTGTATCGAAGGCTTTTGCAAGGTCCAGGTAGGCTGTGTGGACCACCTTCCCCTTGTCAATGGCCTTGGTGACTGTTTCAAAGAAATCAACCAGGTTTAAGAGGCAGGATCTGCCCTTAACAAAGCCAAACTGGGTAGGATCCAGTGTCTGTAGGTCCCCAATATCTTTTTTATGAGGTCCATGATGATCCTTTCCATAGCTTTGCAGACCAAGCTAGTCAGGCTTATGAGGCGATAGTTTCCAGGATCTGTTGAGGCACCACCTTTGTGGAGAGGGACCACTGTTGCTGTACGCCACTCTTTGGGTACATATCCTGTGGTAAGGCTGAGATTGAACAGTAGTTTTATGTTTGGGTTTAGCTCTTCTTGGAGTTCATGTAGGGGCAGCCGGGACACCATCTGGTCCCATTGATGCTGTGTTTTTTGCTTTTGAGAGGGCGGCTCTTAACTGAGCATCTGAGATGTCAGGGGGGCAGCACTCTGCTGGGATAGATATTTGCTTTTTTGGTGGGGAGGGGGGGAGAAGTTTGCACTGAACCTGTCAGCTAGGATGTTGGCAATGTCTGTGGGTTCGGTGTATTTTTTGTCATTTTGGACTAATTCTGAGCATATCTGGGAATTCCCACCCAGGTTCCTAACATAACTAAAGAAAGCCTTGTGGTTATCCTTAGTGTCCTGTGCAATTTTTCTCTCGAAGCTGGCCTTAGACGATTTTATGAGTGCCCATACTTTTTTGCTAACATTGATCAGAGATGCCTTCCCTTTTTGGGATTTTGCTCCATCATGTAGTAGCTTCCTCCTTCTATTGTATAGTTTGTTTATGGCTGGGGTCCACCAGACAGGATGTCTGCCTTTGGAGGATTGGGTCTTGGTTTTATTTGGGATTGCATGATCCATGCATTCCTGAAGGTGTTCATAGAATACATTTATAAAGGATTCTGCAGTCTGGGCCGTATTTTCCACAGGCCCGGGGGCTTTGAAGGATTCCCCCTCGGCTTTGAGGAGTGTGAAATTTGCTTTAGAGAAGTTTTTCACTGTGGTTTTCTGGGCAGGGGGTGGGGTCGGGATGTGAATATCCAGTGAGATTAGTTTATGGTTTGATCTTACCAGTGAGGGATACACTTCTGGTCTGGAGCACAGAGTCCCCATGTTGGTGATGATCAGGTCCAGTATGTTTTCCCCTCTTGTGGGAGTGGTAACAAGTTGTTCCATAGCATTTGAGTTTATAAATTCTAGGAACCTTTGAGCTAGGGTGTTGGAGCTAGAGTAATGCTCCCAGTCTATGTTTGGGTAGTTGAAGTTGCCCAATATAATGATGTTTGGAGAAACCTTCATATTTTCCAGTGTTCTCAGGAAGGCCGATGGGGTTCCTGGGTTTGGGAGGGTGGTCTGTAGCAGGCTATAAACTGGAAGGCAGTTTTACCCACTGTTAGTTGCACATGGATAGTCTCTGATGCTTCGTGCTGTGCCACCAACCTGGAGGTGTGGGTATCTTTGATGAATATTGATACTCCCCCTCCTTTTCTGGTTCGGTCCAAGTTTTGGGGCCAAAAAGCATCGTATGAGGTATAACCTGGTAGTGCTAGGGTGCTCTCGGGAGCCTTGAACCAGGTTTCTGTTACTGCACAGATATCGATGTTCTCCATGCTAAGGAGAGTTTCAAGTGCATGCATCTTGAGGTTTAGACTTCTGACGTTGAGTAGCATTACTCTTAGTTTCTTATCCCTTGTGATACCTATGGAGGTGGGTTTGTCTTTTGAGCCTTGCCTAAAAAAGGCACTATGGGGGTAGCAAGAGCCTTTGCCAATATCCGAAAGCCCAGGGGTGACAGGTGCAAGCCGTCCCTAGCGAAGCATCGTGGCCTGTCGAGCATGTCATCCCAGGCTGACAGGCATTGGATCCCCTTTGAATGACACCAATACTTAAGCCAATTGTTGAAATTGATCACATGTTGCCACACAAAGTATCAGATTCCACATTAGTATTATGCACATACATCTCACTCTGTTACTGTACACACTCTGGTCACAGCTTGACAACATGTGGGTGTAGATAGGACATACTTGTCTTATTACTCTCATAACATTTTCGGGAGTTGCTAGAGTGACAGGTTTGTTCTTGTAGATGTGTGACAATCAATTGTATTTCTTGTTTGCTGCCTATACATCTGGGATCATCTCACTGATTTCCCAGGGGGACAGAGTGACAGGCAGCAGATATGGGCCAATTTACTGGACATTCTTGATATATCTGTACAGTTGTGGGGTATGATTCTGTATGCAGATTACTACCACTCCAAGGATTCGAACCATGGCTGTGTGTGCGAAAAATACAACAGTTCACATCTCGGTTGCATGTGCTATTCGGATTTTGTTGTTTGTCTTTTCACTGTTTTCTGTTTATGTCTCTCTCAGTTGTACTAAATGACCTCTGGGGATTACACCAATCATGTACAGACATTCCTACACATTCTATTTATGTTGCATAGTGTGGGTAACAGTGCTTAATACAACAGTACTATTAAGTGATTGCAAATCTACATTACCATATGATGCCAGAGTATACACATGCAGTCCAGCAGTTAAACCATTATTGTCAGGCTATTATGCTTTTATTTACATAGAAACTATATGAGACTCTTCCTACCATATTCTCCGGTGTATGCTGTACTTGCCTTAAACAATACAGGTTTTATACTGGCAGTTAAGTTACTAATGCTTTTAGATTTATTTCCTATGACATTACATGCAAGAGTATTACTAACCTGCCTCGCATTGCACCCTCTGCAGGTGACAGCCATGGGCCTCCTGGTTCACAGAACACTAAATTGCCACTGTGAAGGACATAAGAGGAATATTTAGCCATACCTATCCATAATATACATGAGCTGGCAATTATTAAACACTTAATGGAGTGATACTTACACACAGATGGGACAGCTCCTGCCATCCTAGCCTCTTGTATCCACTGATCCAAGAGATCCCCCTTACACCGCTTCAGGTCGGCATAGTGATGTCTGACCTGCTCACCAGTTCGGGATATGCTAGTGGCACTGGTGAGGTCACATGCAAGATGGTCCCAGGCTTCCACCCTATATTGGGAACCCTGGTACTGGCCCTGCAGCAGTCTCTGCTCATGATCTTTGACAAGGAGTCCTGCCATGACCCTGGACTCCTGGATGCTCCAGAGCTGCGCCCAAAAGTGCACTCCCTCTCCCCTTTCTGCCATGGTGCCTGCAAGGGGAAGTTACAACTAGTTATGAGATGTATTCCCGCCTGTTCGGTTCTGTATGGCTGAATTCTCATACTTTGCCGTGATTGGCCGGTTTTGAAAAGGCTAAGCTATGGGCAAACCTGCTTATCAAAGGTTGGCATCATTTAAAGGGGTATACCACTGGGCAAATTGAGTTAGCTGGCCTACACATTGCTTACATCAACTAAGCTGGCCTGTGCAATGCTTAGTGGTGCTTAATATTTACTTAGCAGTATATTTGCTTTTTGGCATTGATTTATTATTCATTACATCTTATATATGTATATGTCTGGTATCCATGATTCATGTGTATGTACACTGTATAGGGTCCATGTGTGTAATAGGGGGCTTCAGCACTCTATTACAACTACACCTCACATCTGGGCTTACTTCTGTACTCCAGTTCACATATTTATGTTATGTAGTACGTTATAGAACATATGACTGTATACTGGTTCCTTTCACATGTTCAGTTTGTTTTTACTGTTGTGAGGATTTGTTTGATGATACCTCATTCTTATGTACTGCTGTGATGGTTTGGTGGTTAACTACTGTGACTATATTGTATGGGGTCCTGGGTTCAAGACCTGCAAGGCTGTTTATTTTGCTGCTGGGTAGAACAAGGGCTGTTGGATACAGAGTGATTAAGGCACTTTTAAGCACTTGTAAGTGGGTTTGTGCGAGGGTAAGCACTGCTAACCTCCAGTTAATGATGCTTACAGAGAGTTGGCTTCAATATTGCTTAGCCTGTGTGCGCATTGCTTACCCCCATGCAAATTGGCTTAGACCTGCTTACTAGTGCTTACATATGCTTCCTCCCACTTACTACTGCATAATAGTGCTTACACTTGCTTACTAGTGCTTACTCCCACTTACTGCTGCACTAATATAGACAGTAATGGTTCTTGGGAAGGTGGGGGATTTGGAAACTGTTTGGAGTTATCATTCATTACACATTTTACCTTCCATTTGTATCCCTGATTCTTGCGTACATATACTGTATGGGGCATATGTGATTATCTGTGGACTTTACAACATTATGACACTGACATCTCACATCTGCATTTAATGCAGTACTCCAGTTCACAAATATATGTTATTTAGTAGGCTATGCAACTAAAAATATTGGACATAAAATGATTTGACATGGAAAATGGAATGTGCTGCAGTGGGACTCTAACCAGGAATGCCTGCTCATAAGGCAAATGGTCTGCCTACTACAGTATTGCTATAGTGCTTCATTTGCATATATCTTCCTTTTTATTCTCTTCAGCCATTTAAGCTGCATTAACCGTAGCTAAGCATTGGGCAAACCCGCGCACCTACGGTTAGATTTAATCCATTTCATAAAAGAAAAATTGGTGTTTTTATATTGTTTGTGTTTACTATTGCTGTTGTACACATGGGGGGGGGTGTTGCTGGGGTTATGCGGACACCTATGAGTGGTCTCACTCATTCTTTTAGGCTTTCTGCTGTTCTTCATTGCAGGGAAGTGTATATTCTGAGAGCTCTGCTCTCAGACACGCCCCCTACACTCTTACATGCTCCATGTAAGAGTAGGATCTCAGGCAGCGTGTCTTCATTAATATGCATGGGGCGCTGCTGTCCTGCTCCTAAATGGCCGCTTCCGTGCAGGACTAAGCTAGTCCTGCATGGAAGATTAGTAAATCTGGTAGTATGCATCTACATTTCAAAATAGTCTTATTGTGACATTTAATTAGTTTGTATGTTCTAGGGGGACATTCTTGAAATTTGTTCATTAATCATCTAGTACTAACTGATATTTTGAAGGATCAGTTATATTATAAGGAACAACCTAGAAATAATTTCTCATTTAAGACTAACAAAACAGGGACCTCTAAATGTAATAAATGTTCCCATTGTGTTGATATTAATACTGAAAAGACTTTCATTCATCCTGTGACTGGCAAGACTTTCTATGTACCCACATTTGAAAACTGTGATACTAGGAATGCTATATATTTAGCCACATGTCAATCTTGTAATACATATTATGCTGGGAAAACTAATAGGAGACTTAAGGATCGTATAAGTACCATCTCTCAGATATCAATAGGAAATTATGTATTAATGCACTTTATTAACATATTCATGATCCATGGTCATGATTCAACACACTAGTTTAAGTTTCTGATTTTATCAAAATTAAATGAATCCATACATGGGGGAACTTAGTACAACATACTGAGCTGGAAGAATTTAAATGGATTTTGAGGCTCAGAGGCAGAACACATATTTCACCAGGTCTAAATTAAGCTATTTCTTTAAAACCATGGTTAAAACACTTACAGCATCAGGTTTGATTTTATTATGCACTCTTATCGTATGATTTATTTCATCATGTGACTTTGACCTTGGATTAAACTGATTTAGTTCTGTTTCTGTTATTGTGTGATGAAGCATTTTAAGTGAAACTGCTATGTTTGTGTAATAAAGTTTGGAATTTATCTTGGACTTTGTTTAAGCTAGCATGGTTATAGAAAATTTGTTTCCTTTGTCTGTGTCCATTTATTTTTGCTGGCTTTATCAAAAGATTACTTTTTTAAATTGCAATCTAGCCTTTGACCATTATGTGTCTACAGTAGTGAGGAAATCATTCTAGGTTGAGGAACATATAAACAAAGGTATGGCATCTAGGTTGAGGGAATGTCTACAGAGGTTCCTCATTAAAAGAATACAGGGCATAATTGACATGTCCTATGCAGACCACCTGAAGACCTTATCCCTGTATTCTGTCTCCAACAGGCTGTTGAAAGAAGATCTATGCTTGGCATACAGGGCATTGTCAGACTCCACTCTGATGGACCTCCTTAATATCCACAAAACAAACAGCACCAGAATTACCAGTTCTATAGACTAAAACCTTGAGTGTGATATAACTAGGACCAGATGGAGAGACAGGTATGTATCCCAGAGACTATCTCATCTCTGGAATAGATTTCTTATCCATGTGAAGCAGAGTTCTGCCCTAACCCAATTAAAGTGCAACTCGGACAATTGGATGGGGAACAGGAAATCCATCCTTGGTTTGCTACCCATGTCTCTAATGGACACAGGCAGCCTGTAAATCATTAATTTCCCAGGCCCCTGCTTGTAAATGTTTCATCTCCCAAGCCCCTGCTTACACTTATCAAGGATATCAGAACTTGTCAGAGATTTGGGTTGTATGGCTAGGCTTAAAAAGGCCCTTATGGTCATTAACCTACTAAACACCTATGATCCTATGAGCATATAAACGAGACCTGCTACTGCCTCTTGGTGAAATGACTCCTTTCATTTGGATCCCCTAATTTCTCATAGCTGTATCAGACTATGCATGATAAGGATTCACTGGGTAGATGCCAGGAGGAGCTCATTATTCACATGCCTGGACCTAGTATGCCATGTCAGGATGAGGCTTCACTGGAACATGGGTGTCCTTTTGGCACTACTTTGAGAGATGAACAGTTATATTCAACACATTACTTGAAGTAAAAGGCACAACAAACAAATGAATAAAATAAACAATAAGCAGGAATACAAATAGATACCACCGGACTTTAATGAAATAAAATAAATAGATGCAAAGTATGATAAAGCGCTTTTCGTCTAGTTCGTGACTAGACTTCCTCATTTGGAAGTCTAGTCACAGACTAGACGAAAAGCGCTTTATCGTACTGTGCATCTATTTATTTTATTTCATTAAAGTCCACTGGTATCTGTTTGTATTCCCGCTTCTTGTTTATTTTATTGTATTCATATTCAATACATTGGCAGGATTTTTACCATGAAGACATGAGACATGCGTTTCAATGACAAGTCAAAAAAGTATAGCATTATTTTTGGCTTTCTTGGCACTGTTGATCTGCCATTTATTTTGGAGATGTGGTTGGATGAATTTCAGTATACACACTTGATAGCCTCTGTTCCTCCAGGTCTTCATGTTATTCACTGTTGGGCAAATATCAGTGGTAAGTTGCATTTGTGTTTTAGCTGCTTTGGAGTTAGGCTGGGTGGGCTGTGCAAACAGCTGCACCATCAAGTATGTCCTTTGTTCAAGAGTGAATTACAAATTTGTATTTTTTTTTTGGGGGGGGGGGTTGTTTTGTTTTGTACCATTGATCTGGTTACTGTGTAGCTTTCTGCAAGAGTTCTCTGATCTCATCATCAACCTAGGGCATGAATGCCCTAAATGATGGTTTCTGAGTAATTAATGTATCTAGTAATCCTGTGACTGAACTCCACAATCTTCTAAAATGTTTTGATTTCACTGTCAGTTTGGTGGTAAAATCTATGCAATTGACTGGTCACCAGCTTGTGTTCTTCAGGCTGGACCTCCCACATATTTCTTGATCTAGTATTGAGGTAATCCATTATCATAGTTTGCAGATTATTGGTAGTTTCATTTGGACTATTTTGCAATGACCCTTGGAAATGAGCACTGTAGCTGACATAAAATAACTTATCAATGCTTATTCTATGGCTGTGATGAATTATTTTTAATTGAAATGCTTGGCTTGAGCCTTGGTTTGATTTTGTGCAATGCAGTGAATGGGACTGAGGCTGGAAAGATCTAAGAGGTTATGACCAGCATGAATGCACATTACACTACCTACCGCATGGAAGTGTCATGTAAGAAGGCCCTTATTTATTCAGATACATTTCTGATGCTGTATTCCTTTCAAATCAATTTTTGGGGGGTGGTGGACAGCTGTCTATTGTAATTTTGATACCAGTAATAGCAAGTCCTGTAAATGTGAAAAAAAACAGAGAAACTACAGGATAAAAACAAATGTTAAAACTTGATTTAAAGTTGCTTTTTACACAAGGACACACCCTACACCCACTTAATGCAGGATATGGATCACCACCATTGCTCCTAATATGATGCTATCTCATTGACTAACATATTTTGATCAAAGGGGATTACTGTGGGACACAGCAATATCAGACTTAATATATGAAGTCCCTATTTTCTCATATTTATATGAGTCTCAGCCCTTACAACTGTTACCGTGGATGACAGTCTATGCAGGGAACATGTCTTACTATCTTTAAAGTTTTTTTCTCTTTTTGTTGTGAGGAAGCTGCATGCTTCTTTACAGATATGTTTGCCAAGGTAAGACAGTCTTTCTTCCAAGATTCAGGAATAGAGCACTACAGGATGTTTCAGGCATGGCTACTGGAATTCTGCTGGGCAGAGTTCAGGTGTGTTGCAGCGGCGGCTGGTGACTTCAGATTAAAGGAGGGCTGCAGGAGACAGCTGAATGGGTGGGGGCAATGGGAAGGGGCGTGGTCAACTAGAAAGGGGGTGGAGTTATGCTCAAAACCACAACAACTGGAACTTTAATTAAATACGCTGCCCTGGGTGCCAAACAGTCATTACAAGAGTCCAATCAAGACAACATGAAGTGTAGAAGAAAAAAATATTTCAATGCATTGGCTACATGACAACTTACTTAATATCCAGACGGAAACAGGTTGTGAGGCATGAAAAAATAAATTACTTTTTAAATACATTACTGGAATGCCAGTCAAAATCAAGTATAAAAAAACAAGCAGCACTCAACTCAAACCACTACTCCTTGCACTGCAGTTCTAATTATAATTTATATTCAGCTTTATAAAATTACCAAGTAACATGCTGAAAGTAGCAATCTCTGTGATACCCCCCACTTGTAAAAGTGTTTCTTATCCAAAAAAGACCTGCTGCCTGACACAGCTATCTACTTGTTTCATGTGGAAGACATGATCAAAGTAAAAAATGAACATCAAACAAGAAACAAGCTGAAGATAAATTGCTTAAAGGATTCCTGCACAAGTTATGGACCACACATGATAGATTGGCATTCTGTTTAGTTTACGGGTAAGCCTGCAAAGATGACTGCAAGTCTCCAACAAAAGATGACTGCAAGTCTCCAACAAATGTAATGAGCTTCTGAAAATACTGTAATCCTGTCCTTTTATTACAAATACTGCCATATGCATTTCAATACCCAAGGCTTATACATTATCTAGTTATGTAAATATTATTGGCATGGCAACAACGAAAAGGCTTTCAATGCTGGTAATTCTTTAACAGTATGCTTATTAAAGCTTACTTGCATCTTACAATCTCTGACAAGCTTACCTGATGGTTATTAAATCATTGCTACTTAAACAGAGCAACAGGGCATTGTGACAGCATGCATTTCCTGAATAATAAGAAGCATAAATCAACAGTATAAAAATATGACAGAAAACCAGAATATTCTGCAAAATAAAGGACAGATGAAAAGCCACGGTCGTAATTGTGGTCTACCTTTGATGGGGGAATACTCTGCACACTTACACTGCATAATTGCCTTCCTTGGACACATCCAGAGCCACTACAATGGGGATGGGGTGCAACAAGTATGTCACAATTTGAAATGTCTCTGGCTGACAGTGATGGCTCTGACACTCATACTCATACCTCTCAACTTCAGAGCAAGAAATCTGGACAAAGCCATACATAGAACTAGAAGTGGGCCACAGGCCCAAAAATAAGGACAATTTTTAAATATTGCTCTTATTAACTTAGATAATAGAACAGTAGTAGGTCTTGCATTAGTACGAATTTTCTGAAGGGTATGAAATCGGAAACTCAAATGTCTGTCATTATTTTCTAACTTCAGTCTTTAATGACTTGCCACTAATTTGCCAGAAAACTACAATTTTACAGACCAAAATGTGATGCAAAAATATAAAGTTGCCACACAATACAGCTGGGAACCTGTCAAAAAAGGGACACCTTTTTAATATTAACACTGTTAACTTGAGCAGCTAACAAAATAACAGCATCTACATGCATTTCTGAAATAAAAGTAATCTATAACTTTGATCATTACAGTTATATAATTGTAAACCCTCCACATTTTCTTCCAAAATTGCCATTTTGAGGAGGGATTATTAGGGGAGAGCAACATTTTGAGCCAAAATTGGGGACAATGGAGAGATTTGGATATTCCTAATTCTACAAAGCGATTTGCACATACCTCTCAACCTCTTAATGCAGGAAATCTGGACAAGGCCAAATATATTGGGGGAACATACAAACACTACTAAAAATTGCTCTTGTATAAACTTAAGACAGTTGATAGAATAACAGGTCTTGCATTAGCATGCATTTTTCTGAAGGTTATGACGTCTGAAACTCAATGTTTGTCATTTAGTGACTTCATTCCTAAATGATTTGCTAGAAAACCACAAATTTTATGAGGAACAAACCAAAAATAAGAAGCAAATATCTATTCATTCTGCAAACATATGGACAACTGAGAGGTATAGTTCAACCGGGGCTGTCTGAGTTTGCTACCCCCCTCCTCACAAAATCATGGTCGAATGGAGCCTTCCCCTGCAGCCATTCCAATGTCCCATTCCTTGGTTATTTTGCCCCATTTACCATAAACACTGTAATGTGCATACTGCTTTACTTCTGCGATGATTTCGATTTCATTTGAAAGTTTTATTTTGCATTTTACAGCACAAACCCTAATAGATATCTGTTAAACGGGTCTATATTAGAATATCGAAAGATGTAAACACCGAATGTTTAAACGTCGAACTGTATTTAGCGAAAGCTGAAAATATCGAAGCAACAGAAAAATGATTTTTTTCCTAGGGAAATAATTTGGTTGTCCGTTTCTGTTGCTTTGGTATTTTCAGCACTGTGGTGGAAAGTTACAGGTTGGATTCAGGTAAGTGTGCAATTGAGTGTGGGTTAGGTTAGTTAGGGTTAGGGTGCGGGTTAGATATGTATGCGATTGTGTGGACGTGAGGGTTAGGGTGGGTTAGGTGAGTTAGGGCTAGGGAGCAGGTTAGGTATGTGTGTGATTGTGTGGATTTGAGGGTTAGGGTGGGTTAGGTGAGTTACAGTTAGGGCACGGGTCAGGTAAGTGTGTGATTGTGTGGATGTGAGGGTTAGGGCAGGATAGGTGAGTTAGGGTTAGGGCTCGGGTGAGGTGAGTATGCGATAGTGACGGACCTTAGGGTTAGGGTTCGGGTTAAGGTAAGTGGATAGTTAGTGGTGTGTGTATAGTTTAGTGTAGGGTTAGGTGTAAGATTTTAGGTGTATGTGTGTGGATTGCTGTTTGTTTGGTGTGCTTGTGTTGTGTGTATGTGTTTTGGAACAGCAAATTTTTTCCCTAGGAAAAAATTAGCTGTTCTATATGTTCGTTGTTTTCAGCTTTCACTGAATACAGTTCGACATTTAAGCATTCGGTGTTAACATCTTTCGATATTCTAATATAGACCCCTGTTAAACAAAGCAATGCAGTCTCACAATGAAAATAGACTTAGCATTAAAACTTCTCTGCCCTTGAAACTCACATGCATTGAAACAGCATTGAAACCCACATTCAAAGAAAATACATTTTTCCAGTGGCAGATAAAGATTAACTCTGGGCTGTTTTCAAAATCATAGGCCCCTTGAACATGAAACATACACATGCTCTTTGATACACCTTCCTGACTGTATTACATTATATTCCTTGTACAATACAGCACAGTTGTTTAGTATTTTTCCAGTAAACAATGAAACAAAATGCATACACCAATGACAAAACTGCCCAATTCAGAACATTTCCATCATAAAAAGTCTACTCAACCTTCTATAGTTCACCAGTATCAGTAAATATCCACAATCTCTGAAGTAGTAAAATCCACATTAAAGAAATCTCTAACTAATAAAGAGGTTGCTGCTAGCAAACAACTTTATATGTCATTGTTTCATCTACAAATAAAGTGTCTCTTGCCCTTGAAGAATAAATTGCCTATGTTGCATGCATTAAAAAAATGATAAGCTAGTAATACTGCAATAGGGAATGGATAGCAAACTGATAACAGGTTCATAGTTACTAGGTATCTTTTCCAAAAAGGACTGCAGCATCCACCCCCTTTACAGTATCAGCAATGCATCTACCTATTGTGGGAGTAGAACCCACAGCCTTCTGCATCAAAAGCAAGTACACTACCTGTTGTGCTATTAACAGTGCAAGCAGATTTAGCATAAGCAGCACTAAACTTTTGTTCCCCTGCAGCTCTCAGCTCCTTGTAAAATCTACTCGACACTCAGCTGTAATCTCTGAACTTTGCAGCACAAATAATCTGGAAAACGCCAAAATTTATTGGGGGGGGGGGGGCAAAAGGTCAAAAACCAGGGACACATTTTAAACATTGCTTGTATAATGTTGGAACGTTGCTAGAATAAAATGCTGTGTTACCACCATACATTTCACTGCCACTTTTTGAACCCAGGGGACCCTGTGCAAAACAGTCAGAGCAACATACCACTATGCCAGATCAGCTGTTTTGTGAAAGAGGAAGACAGAAACTTAAATGGCTACCATTTAGTGAATTCAGTTCTCACCATAGCACAGCTGTCAACCTCTTAGCACAAAATACCTGAACAAAGCCAACAATGGGTGAATACAGCCCCCAAACATTCAGTGAATTCAGTTCTCACCATAGCTCTCAACCTATTAGCAAAAAACACCTGGACAAAGCCAGTAATGGGGGAATATAGCTCCCAAACATATTCAGTGAATTCATTTCTTACCACAGCTCTCAACCTTAGCACAAAACCTGGATGAAGCCAGTAATGGGGGAATATAGTTCCAAAAATAGGCACAAATTTCAAATATCTATCTTATACACTTAGAAAATTGCTAATATAAAAGCTTTTGTGTTACCATGCACTTTCTGAAGAATATGAAGTCTGATATTCAAATGTGTGTCATTTTTAACATTTGTTAACCAGGAAAGTCTGACTTGGAACAAAAGCTGATTTTTAGCAGAGGCCCAGGGAGAAACACTCCAGACAGACACATGTCTTTGTAAGATGGGAGGACACTAGAGGAAACAAAAACATGGAGAGCATACAGAAGGTAAGACACCCTAGCCAAGGATCAAACCAGAGAACATGTAGCTGTTAGGCAACAATGCTACCACTGCACCAATGCACTACTGGCTTTGCAAGGACACAAAAATACAGAAACCACAGATTTTATGAGGAGCAGTCAGAACAAGTATGAGGGAAAAATCTGCAACATTTTTACAAATGGTGGTGGGTAGGGAATTCCAGCTCTTCCCACCTGGGCCCAAGGTGCAGGGTTCAAGCCTTATTCTCTACCCACCACCATGTAGTAGCTGGGGCATTTTACACACACTCCCTTCATTGCATTAAATCCATAGCCGTTGCACTACAAGCCCAAGCCTGCCCACGCCCTGTGTCCGTTGGAGCATTACAGCCCGCGAGATGTTCTTCTCCCAACAAGACTCCAGCCTTCCGACATTGCAGTCCAAGTCCGATCCCTTCCCAGCGACAATCTATGCAGTTACAACTGCATAGACTTTTGGAATCTCTGCTCTTGAATGTTTCCTAATCCGGACTGCTGCTGAGTCCGGATATCGGAAATGCTGCTAGTGTGCATGCGTGGGTCAGCTATTTGCGATCTTTTTTTATTTTATTTTCTTCTTTTCTATTTTCTTTTCTTTTTTACAGCTGAGGGGGCTGCAGTCCAGCAGTCCAATAGCACGGGCAGCCCCTGGCTATGACTAAGTCATGTATGTTGCTTCATCTATGTACACAACATACCGCAGGTTGAATCAGGGCCTAGATGTCTAGTTAAATGCTGACTTAAACTACTGGGTGCAGTTATTAAACATGCGTGTGTTCTTTGTTGAGGTCTGCTTTTCACATTGTTGTTAAATAAAAAAGCCTTGATAATCTTAACCCTTGAAAAGTCAGTGTATGCTTTGGACATGCTGGAAAATTGCTACTCTCATCTGTAACATTCCATTTACAGAAAATGTATGCCTATGTTATACCATGTGGCTTCTTACGTCCATGACAGTTTGGCTTTAGACCCTAGGACACTACTGACAGTGACCTCATTCAAGTTCTTAATGACATTCGTTTGGTGTTGTATAAGTATATGTATTCTGCTTCAGTTTTTCAAGCTCTCCTAGCAGCATTTCATACCATGGACTATAGGATTTTTATCAAGTACCTGAAGTCTTCCAGTTCTTTGATTGGTACTCTCCTCAACTCATTTGCCTATTACCAGTTGCACCACTTCAGACAGAATGCATTCAGAGTTTTTTCCAGTTTTGTCTCTGTAGAATATGGAGTGTTTCAAGGCCTCATCCTGGCCCCATTTCTGTTCTTAATGTATATACTGCCACTTAACAAAGTGTCTGTAGGAATAGTATTAATGTTCAATCACATGCTGCTAATATTCAGCTCTAACCTTCCTTTCCTGAGGAGTCTGTACCTAATGTCTCTGCTTTGCAAGATTTTGTGGAGTCCAGCCTTTACCAGATGGCTGTGGATAACTGAAGTTTAACCCACTGAAGAGGTCATTTTTATTTGTTCATGCTGCTTCTTGCTCACCACATCTTCCTTTCCCCCATAATAATTGTCTGTGGTTGAAACTAACTGGAATTTTTGATTCTTTCATAATCTTGTCATAATATTTGATTGACAGGCTAAAGGTACAGGATCACATTTTAGCTTTCTTCAGGACTCTATTTTCATATCTACAGAATAAAGCTCATGTTTGGCACTATATTTCATCCTTAAATTAGCAGCAGCAGTGGTTCATATAGCAGTATTGCTTGCTTACACTGCTGCAACGCCCTTTACCCTGAGTTTACAGATGGGGACCTGGATGCTTGCAGTGAGAGCAGAAGTCTGTGGCAAGACTTTTGATTGGTGTCTCCCACAATAGTCCTGTAATATCCATCTTATACAATGTGCACTGGATTGCACCTGCTGCTAGGCCTGTCTTTAAACCATGACACATGTCACTATAACACTATGCTCCTGCTTATTTAGAGGTGTTTGTGAAGCATTATGGATCAGCTTGACACTGCAGATAATCAGTGAGGGGCTATCAATGTTTCCAAGAGCTTGTAGAGAAAAGGGAAACAGACAAACAAGGAGACATGGCAGAAACACTGACCCTGAATGACAGATATAGCAGATCCATGTCAATATGACATGACATGTTTTAATAATGTTTACTGAACAGAACAAGAAAAAAGAATGGCATGGCATCAAACTGAAAATGTTTCATTCATAGGTTCACAGGTAGGTACTAGGCTATTGGCCCTAGGGCCTATACAAGCCCAGCCTAAAAGGTACCCTGGCTTTTGCCACCCAAGAAAATTATTTTCCTGTGCCACTGTTGAGCAGAGCCACAGAGGTGATCCCTGGGGTGAATTTCATATTTCTCATCCAATCATCAAGATTTTTCTTGAAGAGTGCTAATGAGGAGCTTTGTTTGATATAGATAGGTAGTTTATTCCAGAGTATGGGAAGTCTCTGGGACAGGAATCTATCCCTCTGGCATGTTCTGTTTATCGTGGTGACAAGGTTTAGGTCTCTAGAGCGTGTAGCTCAGAGGGATTGGGATTTCTTTAAGTGGAGTATGTCCAACAGCTCTGGGTTTGACATAGCTTTGTATGTTAGGCAGAGATCACCTCTGAGTAGGTGATATGCAACGGAGTAAAGCTGGAGATTTTTGAGATGGTCTGCGTAGGGCATCTGTTTGAGGCCGGTAATCCTCTTTGTGAGGCATTTCTGTGGCTTTTCCAGTTGTTGTAGATGTCTTGTGAGGTACATACCAAAAGGGATGTTGTACTCTATAATGGGTCTAATCAGTGATGAGTACAGGGGAACAATGACCTCTTTTTTTCTGGATGAGAAACCTTTTGTGATGAGGTGTGCCACGTAGAAGGATTTCCTGACTACGGTGGTGATGTGATTATCAAAGGAGAGACTACTGTCCACCTGTGTCCCAAGGTCTCTTATCACACTTTTGGTGTTAAGTATACTACCGCATATGTTGTAGTTCATGGGTACAGAGTTTTTACCAAAGGTGATGACAATTAACTTTTTGGCATTGAGCTTGAGGCCATGGCTTTGACACCAGGCATCTGTTTCAGTGAGGTCCTTTTGTAGGATGTCCACATCATTAGGAGTTTCGATTATGGCTCCTAGTTTGCAGTCATCTGAGAACTTCATAAGCCAAAGACCTTATGTGTTAGCCTGCACTTCAGGGAAGTAGATACCAAACAGGAGAGGACCCAGGACTGAACCCTGTGGAACTCCACTTGTCACTGGTCTGAAGTCGGATTTGAAGTCTGCTACTTTCACTGTGTGGGTTCTGTCAGTGAGCCAGTTGACAACCCATCTTGTGACATAAGGATTTATTCCTAGTTTAGTGAGTTTATCTATAATTCCAGAGTGGGGGATGGTGTTGAAAGCCTTGGCAAGATCTAGATAGGCTGTGTGAACCACCTTACCCTTGTCTACGGCTTTGGTGACTGCTTCAAAGAAGTCTATCAGGGTTAGGAGACATGATCTGCCTTTTACAAACCCGAACTGGGTGGGGTCCAAAGTTTGGAGATTACCAATGACTTTGTTTATAAGTTCCATGATGATACATTTCATGGCCTTGCAGACCAGGCTCGTCAGGCTAATGGGGCGGTAGTTCCTGGGGTCCATGGTGACTCCCCCCTTGTGGAGTGGGATAACCATCGCTGTGCGCCATTCAGTAGGCACAAAGCCTGAGGTGAGGCTATGATTGAACATGGTACTTAGGTGGGGTGCCAGTTCGTTCTGTAGTTCGTGTAGAATGCAGCCTGGGATGTTCACTGGTCCCATGGATGCTGTGTTCTTGGCTTTGGAGAGTGTGGATTTTACCTGTGCAGCTGTGATTACAGGAACTTTGCATTCTTCCAGTATAGAGATGGGCTCTTTAGGGGGTGAGGGGGGGGTAAAGTTAGCACTGAACCTATCTGCCGGGATGTTGGCAATATCACTTGGGTCTGTATATTTAGTGCCATTGTGCTGCAACTCAGAGCAGATCTGAGTGTTGCCATTACGATTCTTGACATAGCTATAGAATGCTTTATGGTTGTCTTTAGAATCAGTGGCAATTTTGTTTTCATAACTAGCTTTGGAGGATTTTATCAGGGATCGCAGCTTCTTACTGAGGCTGACCAGGGAGCTCCTCCACTCATGGGATTTTAATCTCTTTTGCAACAGTTTCTTCCTTCTGTTGTACAGTTAGTTTATGGCAGGGGACCACCAGATTGGCTTCCTTTTTTGGAGGATAGCGTCTTGGTTCTGTTTGGGATAGCACAATCCATGCACTCATATAAGTGCTTATAAAGTGCAATTGTGTAGGATTCAGTAGTTGTAACTGTAATGTCCATCTGCATGGGTGTCATGAAGTTCACCACTTCTGCCTTAAGAAGCATGAAGTTGGCTTTGGAGAAACTTTTTACCATGGTTTCCTTAATGGGGGGTGGGGGCAGGATGTGGATATCTAGGATAATTAGATTATGGTCTGATCAGACCAATGAGGCATTGACTTCAGGTGTGGAACACCAGTCACTCATGTTGGTAATGACTAGATCTAGGATATTGTTGCCCCTGGTGGGGGTGTAGATAAGTTGATCCAGGGCATTGGAGTTTATGAATTCCAGAAAGCATTGAGTGAAAGAGTTGGTACATGAGTAGTTTTCCCAGTTAATGGTGGGGTAGTTGAAATCGCCCATTATCAGGGTGTTTGGTTGAACCCTAATATTTTCCAGTACATCAAGAAAAGAGGAGTGGGAATCCTGGGCCATGGTGGGTGATCTGTAGCAAGCTACAATTTGGATTGCAGTTTTTCCCAGAGTTAGTTGCACTTGGATAACCTAGGCTGCATTATGCTGAGCAACTAGCCTGAAGGTGTGGATATTCTTAATGAATAAGGACACACCTCCGCCTTTGGTGTTCTGGTCCAGGTTACATGGCCAAAAAGTGTGGTATGAGTTATAGCCTGGTAGTGCAGGGGTGCTCTCTGGAGCCTTGAACCAGGTCTCAGTCACTGCACAGTTATCGATGATCAATATTTTAAGGAGTGCCTCGAGTGAGTGCATTTTGAGATTTAGACTTCTAGCATTGAGTAGCATCACCCTCAGTTTTTGCTTGGCTATATCTATTATGGTGGTGAATTTGTCATTTGAACCTTGCATAAAAAAGGCACTATAAGGATGGCAAGAACCTTAGCCAGTATCCAGAATCCCAGGGGTGACAGGTGCAGGCCATCTCTGGCAAAGCATCGTGGTCTGTCGACCATGTCATCCCAGGCAGACAGATACTGGATCCCTTTAGAATGGCACCAGAAACTTAGCCAATTGTTGAAGTCATTCATTTTGTCCTTGTACTGCAGCATCATTCTGGGTGATGGCAGTGATGGTAGTTTGCGAAATAACATTTTTAGACTGAAAGTGCCTAATTCTAAACATAAATAAATACGGTCTAAAAAGTGACTATTCAATATTAATAGTAAATCCTCTAAATTGTGAAATCTGAGTAATTCTGTAAACCTTGCAAGATATAAGTCTATTGCAGTTCAAGCTGTTCTTTGCCTACTTTGCTCCAGTCCCTGATTTGGTCATGAGACTCATCTGAGTCCTCCTTGTGGGGAGATTTGAAATGTTACCCTATCTTAACCTTCTCAAAAGGAATTCCATATGTTTGCAGGCACATAAATGTTTACAGATCACATATCTAAGCAAATCCTATGTTCATTACTGCTTTGAATTTGCTGTACTTTTACCATTTGTTTGCGATTTTTGTTTTAGCTTGCAAATGTGTAAGTACTGTAATAAATAAAAACATGAATGAATGAATAAATAAAAAGAAATAAGAAAATCTAAACTTAATAGTGTTCTGTTGTAGAGTACTGACTCTTCCTGTTGCAGCAAATGGCAAATGAAACAAGTATTTGCTTTGGCACGTCTTTTTGATGTTAAAGCTTGTCAAGGCGTGGGACTCATGGGACTCATGAAGCTCGGCGCAAGGCGTGTGGCGTATATATGGAGTAGTCGTGTCATATGCATATCAATGAAGGTGCACAGCCGCCACAGACACGTGTATAGGAAACGTGCGTGAGTGCTAGGGGCATATCGAAGTTGCGCAGGGAGGCATGTCAATGTCGGCTGTCGAGGAACAACCTAAACTGCTGAATATTATATCCCGCCAGCAATAGTAATCATACCTATCAGTGTCCGTGGATACTGAAACGTATGCAAAGCATAGTCCCTGTGAACAGAAAATGAAGAATCAAACACAAATGCACGGTAGGGAATAACGGGTCCCTACCCTTGAACAAATGACATGAAAACCGTGTGTCCGTAGTCCAACATAGTGTTAATAGCTATACCATGTGGAAGTGAAATGTATCATATGTTAGCGCGCCGCCAGTAGGTACATCCAGTCCAACGGAGAGGGTCACCAGCCGTCCCATAATGTGAGGGAGAGAACATAGCTGTGCAGATGTGTCCATAACAAAATACACGAGGAGAATGTAGATATATGTAGTGACCGTATGTCAAATCATATCCCACAAGTCATGTAATAGTCACATACAAAATGTATGTCTGTATTTCACATACCAAATGTGATAGGAAATAGCATACACATGTAAACGAAACAGAAGAAGGATATAAACAGCCATAACAATACGGACACATGTAGGCCAAAAGGAACAGTATGATCCGTACCGTCAACCAAGATTACCACCTGTCCCACTTTGCGAGTGACAGTCCCTCTGTGGGCAGATGTGTCCTGACACAAACATGTAAAACTGGCAAATGTCCAGAGAATATAGGACATAATTCTTCCGTAGATGTCACGCAATACTTGCATTAAACATATTTCACTGAACGTATATTACATAAATGTCATAACAAACAGAATAAGATACCGAAATGCTACAAGAATAAGCTTAGATATAGGCAAGAATTGTAAGTTCTATCTGCCGAACTGACCATGGGTATGTGTCGGCCTGTAAAATATGCTGTGTTCACCGCAAATGTCACAGTAGGGTTGCCACCATTTCAAATGGCCAAAGTGGGACATGTTTGGTACAGACATCAGATTTTACAGGCTGACACATACCCATGGCCAGTACAAAGGACAAAACATAACTGTCTTGCCTACAGAAAAGCATATTCTTGTAGAAGTTTAGTTGCTTATTCGGTTTCTCATAACATGTAGGTATTTCAGATACAGAATTAACTGTTTAATGCAACTATCACATAAAATATAAGAAATAATTTTGTCCTAAAATCTCAGGACATTTGCCATGTTTACAATTACATGTCAGGACACAACTGCCCAAAGAGGGACTGTCCCTCATAAAGTGGGACAGGTGGTAACCCTATGTCACACTGTGGCCAATTGAAAAGGTGGAAACACAACCATCGACTGTGGGGAGGCATTGTCCACAACAGTCGGACATGTGTAAGGAATAGCTGGGACATAGGAAAAGGTGCCATCCTACCAATGAGTACAACAGGCTGGCAAAATCCAGAAGGCAGCTGTATAATCCGAATGTGTATGTGACACAGTCGAATGGGTAGTACCTGGATACACCAACCAAGTAATGAAAGTAAAGTATGGGCATGTACCTATGTGCGTGCGGTATAGCATGTGGAAAGCAAACATGGCAGGGTAGTCCACACAACCATAAAGGTAACCAACACATGTAGGCTAGTCAATGTGTAACTCTGGCCATGTCATGGGCCAACAACCAAAGTAGTGCTCTATGGGGTTTGAGGAATTCGCGTGTGAGGGGTGTGTGTTTAATGGTAAATTCCTCAAAGGCGATATTGTGTTGTATGCAGAAAAGGTGAACCAGAGGTGTAAGAGGGGGCAGCGGGTGAAGTGGAAAGAAACACAACCACATGTAGAAACAGCTGCAAGACAAGCAGACAGGCCATAGTGTAGAACACAATCCCACAAACATATGAATATGGAAATATGCGAGACAAATCTATAGATACGTCACCATCACATACCCACAGATGGGTCCTGATGGAACTGGCCATAACAAATGCAACACACCTGAATGCATAATGGCCTACCCAGCATACCCTCCACAACACACAACCTGCCACCATACCAGAATGTCCACCAAATCCAGCCGTACTTGGTCCACTGGTTTGGTGCAGAAACAGCCACACACAGTGACCCCTATGCATATATAGTAGGTATTGTCACCCTAGGCAGTGTCAGGATTGGAAACCATGTATCCCCTGCATGTAAAACCCCCTGCACGTTTTTGTGAAGCCACAAAAATCTTCGTTATCTAACTTGTTTTGGTCTAGTCCAATTTTTGGGATATCCCTCATGGGATGACCAACTTGTGTACATAGTAGAATGGGTATGACGACATGATGTCCACTCCAGTAGATATCTGGACACAAGTCAGAATGTGCAGTGGAGGTCCATGACACTGTCCAGCCCTAAGTGGGCATGCATAACCTACCACCCAGGATAAAATACCTTCCCGTGATGCATGTGTCCAGACACAAATAGGAGGGAGAATATAATGCACACATTTGCAAAGTGGAAAATGGCATGAGGGTGAGGAAGACACTGACATAAACAGGTCAATCCTGATCAAGTGTGAGGGACACTGACTGTGTGCAGTCATGACCGACCATACCTGTCAACCTGTGTGAGCAAGATATCTGGACAGAGCCATGAATATAAGTGAGACAAAGGTCCAAACACAGGGACAATCTGTAAAGATAGCTCTTAGAAACATAGACATTTGATAGAATAACAGTTTGCACATTGGCATTAATGTCTGGAGTATGAAGTCTAAAACCCAACTGTCTGTCAGCACATTCCGACTGCAATCTGTAATGCTGAGCTACTGCTATGCCAGAACACAACAGCGTATTACAGAGGTCCGTGCCATACCACTCAACTGTCCGGATATTCGCAGAATGATTAGGGTCACCACCTGTCCCACTTTGCGAGTAACAGTCCCTCTGTAGGCAGTTGTGTCCTGTGAAAAAAATCAAGACATAGCAAATGTCCTGAGAGTTTAGGACAAAGTTATTTCCTAATTTTCTTTAATAGTCGCATAAAACAGTTATCTTATATATGAAACTTCTATATGTTATGTGAAGTAGCATAAGCAATTAAAATGTTACTAGAATAAGCTAATAAACAAAAAAAGTGGTAAGCTCTCCAAAAGTACAGAAACAAATAAATGGGAGTGCAAAAACACAGAGAGTGATTTTAAGGTAAGGGGTGAAATTGATGACAAATGTAAGGGCTTAATTAATAGAAAGATGGAGAAACTTAAACGTGACATACAAGATTATGAAAATAATGTGAGTTACCCTAAGCCCCCCACATCTTCATATTCATACAGTAATTATAATAATAATAGCAAAAATAATAAAAGAATTCACAAGCAGGGATATGATTCAGAGCATTATCAAACAGGAGAGGGATGGAATGAATATGATTATGATAAGGAATATGACAGTGTGGTTTTGGTGTGTTTTTGGTGGAATATTAAAGCTGTGTTGACCAAGTCGGAGGTTTTCACTCTCTGTGTTTTTGCACTCCCATTTATTTGTTACTAGAATAAGCTATTATATGTACAAAAAGTTTAAAGTTCTGTACTATGCACGGCTGTAGGTATGTTTTGTCCTGGAAAATCTGACATCTCTACAGAACATGTCCCACTTAGGGCATTTGAAAAGGTGGCAACCCTAAGAATGACCACAGGTTCACCCCATAGTGTTGGTGTGTGCCTCCGACAATCTGCACCAGTGTGGTAAATAGCTGAGGATTGATGTCACTAAATAATGAGAAATATCCTGAGTGTAAGACTCCACAACCTGCAGAAAAGTCATGCTAATGCAAAACCTAGTATTCTATCAGCGTTCTAAGCTTGTAGGAGCAATCATTAAAATGTGTCCCTAATTGTCCTCCCATCGTGTAGGTTTTGCACAGGTTTGGTACTCTAAGAGGTTGAGAGGTATGGTCCGTACATATTTACAGTAACAACCCTTCACACTTGTGTAATATACAACTGCATACCTGTAGTCACTTCATGTCCAAAATAATAATCCCCGTATGACTGTATACAGGTAATAGTCAAATGTGAATGGGAACACCCCTCACCGTGGAGTATGGAATGTAACAACCCCACCCATTATATGTAATGCCAACAGAATAAGCTGCTGACAGGTGCCCAAATACCTGTGTCTATAAACACAGGTAAAACTTCAAAATAGGGAGATAATCCCTGTCCATATGCCTCTGAACTCGGCCAGGGAAGTTCCATTCACCAGGTGGACAAGCCTAAACCCAGATCACTACATGAACACCCTGACAGTCAAAGATCTGTATGTGGCTGGACTATATGCCTTGGTGTTCTGCATATCCTCGGAGTGATTAACAATGCAGCCGGAGTCCACAGCAGTAGGCAATAGGGAATGTGTAATATGTAGTACCACCTTTTTCCCAGCAGGAGAATGGATGCCTGTGTTGCAGGTGAAGTGGTGAGGCATATGTTGATGTAGCTAAGTACTATGGGTATGCATATCAATGAGGGAGAACACCAATAGAATAGTGGTTCCGGCATCCGGCCAACGTGAATGCAGTCCCGGTTGACCTACGACATCTGCACATATAACTTGAAAGTGTAATGAATGCGTTCGTGCTGTACACACATTTAAATATGTAAAGGTGAACGTGAGTTTCGCAGCAATCCGTAAACTGGAATACAGATATGTAACTGTTACGGTCAGAATTATGAAAGTTCACGTAAGCACAATTATCTATGAAAATGTAACCCACAATAAGGATATGCAAGTGCGCATGCGCATGTGTAATCCACTCACAGAATAGAAAATGAATTGTGTTTTCCCCACGTTCTATGTACATGGCTCATACCTGTTAACCCCGTAAAGTACGAAACCGGACAAAGCCATGACAACAACTGGTACAAATAGGGACAATCCCCAGATATTGCCCTAACAAACATAGAAAGTGGATAGAATAACAGGTGTGTCACTAGCATGGATTCTCTGAAGGGTATGAAGTCGTAACCTGAAATGTTTGTCATTTTTTACCAACGTCAGTCTTTAATGATATGCCACTAACTTGCCAGATAGACACAAGGCTATGAAAAACAGACCAAAGATAAGAGGCAAACAGCTGTACATGCAGTGGAAATCTGTACAGTTAAAAGGTATGATATGGAGATATATATACACATATATCCATAGACATAAACCAAAGCAAATTATGAGATGAGGAATGTACAGACATATGTATATATGTATATACATATATATATATATATATATATATATATATATATATATATATATGATACATGAATAGATATATACACAACAAACATATGTCTCTGTACATATAACACATGTACATAAAAAGGTCATGGTATAGCTATTATGGATAGACCGACAGACATGCATGAAAGGAGAATACACAGATCCTTTCCAAACCATTGCCTGGAAAGTACCAGTGTGACAGGGCCTGCACGTTCTACACGTTAAACATGAATATAGGTGTCCTTTGCAGGACCCCAAAAATTGATCCTGTACGAAGTGCGAACCATCATCAATGCAAAAGACGTCACAGCTGCAACTACGATATAGCTGTACATGCAACAGTAGCAGGTGCAAGGGTAATAACACATGGGTCGATAGAATGTATGACGTACGACCTGATATCCACAGAGCGGGGAGTGCTCGGAAGTGTCCTCACACTTTATTATCACTCACATTAAACATGTGTAATGGGTACTGTGGAGGGGTGTCAGGTATGGGAATCATGGGTATGCAGAAATGGGCCAAGGTGTTGGATGGCACAGATCTCTTAGGTACGCCCCATGGGAGTGATCAATATACCTATGTGGGTATAGCACATGCCTATATTCTCCAAAAAGGTGTAACCCATCTACTGGATATTGTGTAAACCATTGGGGGAAGATGTAGAGACCTATATCAGTGTCATGTAGGCGATTATCATGGATGGACATGCGTACAACCAAGATGGTAACCATACCTGCCAAAATGTCAGAATAAGACAGCTGGACTAAGGCATAGTACACGAAAGACAAATAGGGACTATATTAAATATACCCCAGACAAAGTCAAAACGTTGATAGAATAATTGTGTAGTCAGGAATATGAATGTTATGAGAGTTATTAATCATTAAATAGAAATGTCAGTCATGATTACCTAACCGCAGAGTCCGTCATGCCTTGCCAGCAATCTACCAGAAAGGCACATTATCATGACAAATGTAACAGATTCATAGGTCAAACCTCAGGGCGTATACCCATAATGTGTACAGGTGAGAGGTATGAAGGTAACCCGTCCTAATTAAATGTACAGAACTAGTGATACTAGGTGGACAGGTGAGAAGAAAGACGTCAGGACAAATGACAAAACATGTACAAGTCAAAAGCATGTATTTCCACAAATGTGAATGACAATGTATGCCCTGTGAAAGTCAATGTGGAAGGTTAATAGACTCAAAAGACATGTGTCCCTCAGGGTGTCATGCAGTGTCACCGATATAATTTCCAGTCCCCCATACTCATATGTGAGGTCTGCCACTGACGGAAAGCACAAATACCGGCGTACACATAAGGTACATGATAGAATAATTAGTGTGGATAAGCACCTGTTGGCCTGAGTGAGGAATATAACCCTCTGGGTGGGTGTGTCCTGCAATAGGAATGTAATGGCAACTGGCCTGTGATGGCGCCATGTATTGTGTGTATTGGTGTAAGAAATTGATTTCCAGTATCAGAAACATACCTTGCAACCGTACGAATGTGCAGATGTATGCCTCATATGTATGGTGTGTTCCTCTTACAATCTGTACCTATCTGCCAAATACCTGAGAACTGACGTCATTAAATAATGATAAATATATGAGTTTAAGACCCCAAATCCCTCAGAAGGGTCATACTAATGCAAAACCTATAATACTGTCGACTATCTATGTTTGTAAGAGCAATATGTATAATCTTCCCCTATATGTCCCCCCATCATGTTAGGCTTTGTACAGATGTTTTGCTCTAGGAGGTTGATAGGTATGATCAGAAAGAGATACATGTCTGAGGAAACAGCATTAAAGTCCACAAGATAACTCAGAAGGTATGAAAAGCACTGCAGTAGGAAGTGCAGTATTGGCTGCAGGTATGTGCTGACATGTCAAATGACACAGCAGTCTACATGAAGTACCTATAGGGCGTCACCTTTACCAATGATGACAGTGGGACATACCCACAGCCATGCATACACCACAAATAGACATAGCACACAGCAAAGCCTAGGCCTTGATACACGAAGCCTACGGCGTGTATGGATTGAGTGAGAGTACAGCAAGGAAAGATGGCTGCCAGACTATTCAGCAAACACCCGTAGGGGTGTGCAAGACTGCCTGTAACATGAACATTGTACGGACAATGTTGGGATTTGCAACATACCCCATTCCTATGTGTAAGCTATGCAAATGATGTAATTATGCGATACATGAAACAGTAAGCTGTCCGTGCAAGAGCAGAGTTATGTGCAGAAATGTACCCAGATGTTATGCGACTAACGTTTTGCACGTTGCTAAACAGAGCAATGACAGCTGCAAATACAGTATGAATACAGTCGAAGAAGCATGCCAATGTCCAAGTCCAAGGCCAGTGGCAGCTTTGTCCATTGGATATCAATAAACCAGTAGTTGTCCTCCCCCGATCCCTGGTGTGGAAGCGTAGTGCAACGCCACGAGAACGCGCTGCGCTTCAAAACAAGACATATGTATAATATACATACAAAATGTATGTTTAGTTAGATGTTAGCATGCCATGCAGATGAATGGCAAGCTGGAGACAACATGGCTACTGCGTACTGGTTCTTATGTGTGGAAGCGCTCTGTCAGAGATGTAACGAAGCATTTCTAGGCAATGTGAGGCAAGTGAGGCTGATGATAGTGAATCACAACATGTCATGCCATATGGGCCAAGCCTCTACAGTGTAGTGTAGGTTAAGGGGACTATTAGAGTAGAAGATAGGTGACAACATGAGTGTGTATGTATAAAACACTGTAACCTCACCGGGGCAGTGTCACATGTGTGCTGTCAATACTCAGTGGAAGAGGCGTGTCATGAGCTAACCTAGGGAATGTCAGGAGACTGACGGTGTACGCCATGGATACCACCGATGTGACCTGCAAACCTGCCCACAGTGTGTCTGTGCCCGTGCAAGCCAGTAAGCCTGAGTCAGCATGTGTGCATGCGTGTTAGCCTGTGTGCGCGTGTGGAGTGTGGAAGAACGAGTAAGCTAGTGTACGAATGGTGAAGCCCGTGTAATGTCGTGTATGCGTTTGCAAGCATGTAAACATGTGTACTACACACATCACACATGTACTGCACACACAGACATACATGCTGCCAATACTACACACATCAGTGAAATGGCACATGGATGGAGAATACATCATCAGAAGTAACAGTGCTGTAAACTATGCTACAGTGATGGTCATAGCTGCAATGCATTATGCCTGCTGATATACACCTGGAAGTAACACACTGTGTGTTAACAGCATGCTAACATCAATACAGTGGAATAACGCCACCGTGTGCAGCAGCACCAGGTTAGTCAGATCCTGCATCCATGTTACACATCACAGGTGGTGGCACAGGTGACATCATATGCACAGGGTGTGGTGTTAACATTTCCAGAGCTGTCATTGAGCCATCCAATGTACACATAGGTGTGTGTGTGTGTGTTTGTGTGTGTGTGTGAGGACAACAGTTATTGCATGGCCCAATGATGGTGCAATGGGTGTGTGTATGTGATAGCCATAGCTGTTTGTGGTACGTGTGTGTGTCTGCATATACACAGGTACAGCATGTGTCAGCCATATACAGGAGGTTGTGGGACAGTCACAGACTGTACCTGCCAGGCTGTAGAGATCCCCATTACTGGCCATGGACACCCCTCCATGCATCCAACACAACCCAGTCCTTCCCCTGTCAATGTCTACACATACAGACCTGGGATCTGTACCACAACCTGTAGATAAACGTGAGTCTGTAATGTTAACCTGAGGTGCATAGAATTGTCTGTTACTACAGATGGATATCAGCCATACTCACACTCCAATGTAATAACCACTGCTGACTGTTGCCGAGATCTGCATACAACCATTCAAAGGTGCTGTACTAACATTGTTTCCAATGCCCGTGTAATACCCAGCAACACAATAACCGGTCACTACACATGTATAACCCACGATCACTACAGCACACAGTATGTGCACTATCACAGAGCCATAGCAGATGTACATACATTCAAGGTCCTCACGTACAAATAATGCAGCACATTCAGGAGTGATAATCCCAACATACATATCTATATACCATATACATTTTATATATATGTATAAATATATATATATATATATATATATATATATATATATATATATATATATATATAAATATATACATATATATAGCTACATACATACATATATATATATATATATATATATATATATATATATATATATATGTAGATAGATACACACACACACACACACACACACACACACACACACACACACACACACACACACACACACACGTGGCAGGGTTGGGAGCAGAACAAAAACGTAAGCACTGTACCACACGACAGCATTATGCAGTTACAGAACGTGCTACCGTGATCAGTGGATCACATGATTCACAAAGGCACACATCTAGCCTGCAGACAGCAGCATCAAAGACAAAGACGCCGCACGGATGTTATGGAGAGTGAATACTGTAAAAGCAATGTACTGTTGTCATGCAGCTGGAAACACACACACAAACACACACACACACACACACACACTTGGCAGGGTTGGGAGTCGAACATACACCTAACTACCCTAACACACTACAGCATGACGCATTTACAGAATGTGCTACCGACATTATTAAGCACAGCAGTCCCAGAGGCAGACATCTAAGTGCGTGTCATCATCCGCAAAAGTAAAGATATCAGTAGGAAACTGCTGTGGTGTGAGGCGTCTAAAAGCAAGACTGAGTCCCCAGGCAGACAGGAGCATGCGCGCAAATGCACACACACACACACACACACACACACACACACACACACACACACACACACTTGGCAGGGCGGGGAGTCGAGCATACACCTAACTACCCTAACACACTACAGCATGATGCATTTACAGAATGCGCTACCGAGATGACTAAACACAGCAGTCCCAGAGGCAGACATTTAGGTGCGTGTCATCATCCGCAAAGGCAAAGATGTCGGTAGGAAACTGCTGTGGTGTGAGGTATCTAAAAGCAAGAATGAGTCCCCAGGTGGATGGGAGCATGCGCGCAAACACACACACACACACACACACACACACACACACACACACACACACTTGGCAGGGCTGGAAGTCGAACATACACCTAACTACCCTAACACACTACAGCATGATGCATTTACAGAATGTGCTACCGAGATTACTAAGCACAGCAGTCCCAGAGGCAGACATCTAGGTGCGTGTCATCATCCACAAAGGCAAAGACATCGGTAGGAAACTGCTGTTGTGTGAGGCGTCTAAAAGCAAGACTGAGTCCCCAGGCGGATGGGAGCATGCGCGCAAACACACACACACACACACACACACACACACACACACACACACACACACTTGGCAGGGCTGGGAGTCGAACATACACCTAACTACCCTAACACACTACACCATGATGCATTTACAGAACGCGCTACCGAGATTACTAAGCACAGCAGTCCCAGAGGCAGACATCTAGGTGCGTGTCATCATTTGCAAAGGCAAAGATGTCGGTAGGAAACTGCTGTGGTGTGAGGCATCTAAAAGCAAGACTGAGTCCCCAGGCAGACGGGAGCATGTGCGCAAACACACACACACTTGGCAGGGCTGGGAGTCGAGCATACACCTAACTACCCTAACACACTACAGCATGATGCATTTACAGAACGCGCTACCGAGATTATTAAGCACAGCAGTCCCAGAGGCAGACATCTAGGTGCGTGTCATCATCCACAAAGGCAAAGACGTCAGTAGGAAACTGCTGTGGTGTGAGGCATCTAAAAGCAAGACTGAGTCCCCAGGTGGACGGGAACATGCGCGCAAACACATGCACACACTTGGCAGGGCTGGGAGTCGAACATACACCTAACTACCCTAACACACTACAGCATGATGCATTTACAGAACGTGCAGTCCAAGAGGCAGACATCTACGTGTGTGTCATCATCCGCAAAGGCAAAGACGTCGGTAGGAAGCTGCTGTGGTGTGAGGCGTCTAAAAGCAAGACTGAGTCCCCAGGCAGATGGGAGGATGCGCACAAACACACAAACACACACACTTGGCAGGGCTGGGAGTCGAACATACACCTAACTAACCTAACACACTACAGCATGACGCATTTACAAAACGCGCTACCAAGATTACTAAACACAGCCGTCCCAGAGGCATACTTCTAGGCATGTGTCATCATCCGCACTGACAAGGACGCTGACAGGGATTGTATAGAGAGTGATCAGTCTGAAAGCATACAGACATATTACTGTCCCATGGTACACGTAGACAAACACACGGCAGTGGTGTGATCATGGCAACGTAAGATTTACGGTGCACCACGACAACATGACATAGTCACGGGACACCCCACAGACAGTACACCCTTCAAGATAGTCGACCAGTGTGTACTCAGTAGGCATCCATCGTGACATTGAAAATGGACATCTGTTGCCTGGATGACCACCATGGCTATACAGGATGTCAAAGGCCATGCACAGAGGGACATCACCGACACAAGGTGTCACTGGGCATGGCCACATGCTTAGTAATACACGTCCATTTGGACTGTACTGTTTGTTGAGCTACACAATGGCATACTGGGCATGCTCACACCCTTAGCAGTTGCAAAGGGCTGTCTTGCATGCAGACAAAATCTCAACTCACAAGGGCTCAGTTGGGACTGTCATGTGTGTCCATCTACACAACAGCGTACTGGGCATGCTCACACACTTAGCAGTTGCAAAGGGTCATCTTGCATGCAGACGGAATCTCAACTCGCAAGGGCTCAGTTGGGACTGTCATGTGTGTCTATCTACACAACAGCGTACTGCGCATGCTCACATACTTAGCAGTTGCAAAGGGCCATCTTGCATGCAGACGGAATCTCAACTCGCAAGGGCTCAGTTGGGACTGTCATGTGTGTCCATCTACACAACAGCGTACTGGGCATGCTCACACACTTAGCAGTTGCAAAGGGCCGTCTTGCATGCAGACGGAATCTCAACTCACAAGGGCTCAGTTTAGACTGTCATGTGTGTCCATCTACACAACAGTGTACTGGGCATGCTCACACACTTAGCAATTGCAAAGGGCCATCTTGCATACAGACGGAGTCTCAACTCGCAAGGGCTCAGTTGGGACTGTCATGTGTGTCCATCTACACAACAGCGTACTGGGCATGCTCACACACAGCAATTGCAAAGGGCCGTCTTGCATGCAGATGGAGTCTAGACATGGAAGGGCACAGTAAGGTATAACTGTCCCCACGCACAGAGCAGTCACACACATGCAGTGACCAGTACACACTCAGCTGCCATCACAGCTGTCACAGGTGCAGATCCCAGATGTACACACCGCAGTCTACACTGTAGCCCTCGATACATCACCATGTCATTGCTGCAGCAGTACACAGCCATAGATTGCCACAACACCATGTGACACATGACCAGTGGACTTTACAGAGGTCTGCAGCAACTGTGCAGGGTACACATGTACTGACAGGGTTCCTACAGGTGTTATGCATTGCAAGTATACCACTACACATGACCAGGTCAGCTCAAGACATACCAGGGGCCCCCGGGTCTTACACAGCTGTGACAGATGAGTGTTGCTGTACACCAACGAACACACATGTTTGGATATGTCAAACATGTGATTGTAGTGGATGTGTGCATGGACCACACACACACAACACATATGTACATAGCTAAGCCTTTGCTGTTCCCCGTGCAGAACAGTGGCCTAAGCAATCATACACACGCAAATGGAAGGTGGGTCCATGTCTGTTAAATGCTCACAGTACAGGAGGTAGCAATGTTGACGGAGGACACATTCCCCTGTAGTAGTCGCCCATGACACCTGTGATATCATACCACAGTCCATGTGTCATGTATGTCAACAAACACGTCCACCAAAAGCAATGCATACAAACTTGGCTACAGGAGACACATGTAGGACCAACGCACATGTACAATCTGTACTGTGCATGCAGCAACCATGCATGTGCAGTGGCCGATGTCCATACCACAGCTGTGCCTAACTACAACATGCAGTCGCAATGCAGCCTCATCATTGACACCTGTATATGGAGACATACAGACAGTACAGTTGGTTGTACATCACGTATGGAGGGATCTGTGTACATAAAGTGGTGATCCACCTGTGTAGATGTATGTGTGCTGGGGATGGCTCACAGGTGTGTCACATGCCACCCTACCATGCCATGTGCAAACAGTAAGCTATGCCACTGTTACTTGATGGTGATGACTTAACGCATACACAGCGGTCAGGTGCACCCAACTGTATGTCACGTGACACCTGTATCACTGACATCCTCCCGTGTGCACATAGCCACACAATTGCCAGACATAGCATTGGTACACATACTGCAGACAGTACCGCTGCATGTCTATCAAATGGATCATCATATGGCAGGTGTATCATTCCCAGCACTGCCATGTGTGTCCGCTTGTGTGACCACACATACCACATATGGTGGGGACTATGTCCCAGATGTAACACATCCCTGTACACCGTTGTAGAGATCTGTACATACCGCAGTGTGGAAAGCATGAGGTCGGCAGGTGTGGTGCATCACACACATCGGCTATCCGTACACACATATCTGGTCACCACAGTGTGTGTGTGTATGTATGTATGCATGGCTGTCTGGTGCTTGGTGTGAGGGTGTGTGCTACCATACTGTGGAAACAGGATCACTAACCCCTCATGGTGATGCAGTCTGCTACCCTGTTGATGCCATTGGTCCCAGCCATACTTGGTACCTGTGCATGTCCCTTCTCTGTGCCATGTCATGTGGGTGCAAAGTACTGGGAGGGTGATGACCACATAGGCAAGGGTCCACACATGAACACTATGGGGTGTGTTATAGTGCTGTCGACCCCGAGAATGTGGCCATGTTCCTGTACTGTGACAGGGTTATTACTGCTATACAGTGTGGCCTCATGCTATCAGGTGGCCTCTAACGTCATCATTGGCCTGACCGCTGTGTACAACCCCTGCACCATGTCAACGTACCTGTAATGTTTCCCGGTATGTATGTCACATCTCTGTCCGCTGTAGCCTATTCAACTGACCACATGCTTCAGGTGCAGTATATGTGCGGACATCTGTATCATGTTTGGACATCTGTGTCATGTTCGACTGTCCAACAGTCAGGTTGAGGGTACATTTAGCATGCTGATATTGCCATACGTGCCTGTGAGTACTCCACAGTTACACATGGGGGACTGCAAACACTGCTACCTGTAGGCACATGCCAGTACACCATAGGAGGGAACCAGGGCATTACCAACATGCTGTTACTGTTGCAACCGAGACACATACTGTGAACATATCACAATACATGCTGCACGTGGACTACATGGTATGACTGGTGCATGTTGACAGTACACCACTGATGTCACATACACATCTCTCAGAAGTCACACACATCCAATGCAACATACACATCCCTCAATATACATACACAAGTAATGTTAGATACACCTCTCACATCTCTGTATTCACACACAACCAATAAAACATACACATCGTGCAATATGCATACACAAGTAATGTTAGATACACCTCTCACTATTCTGTTCACTCTGTGCATCAAACCATATGAGCATATCCCTGCACCGATGGTGTGGATGACAGGGATGCAGCACAGGCTTCATCCGATGCACAGGGTGATACTGTTTGTCAGGGGCATAGGCTGCTCTAATGGATGACATCATGTGTGCGGGTAAGGGCCAGTGATTTGAATGGACATGTCTGTTCTGTATGCGTGTGGGTGTTGTGGAGTCCTACAGTTGTGTATGCTGTGTGCGTGTATGTGTGCACACAGTTCTGTCATTTGTGAGGCCTACACAAGGGTATTATGGACAGCTCCAGATTGCACAGACCAGGTTGTACAGCTCACTGTGACTGGACACGGCCACGTGTCCTGTGCCTGCCAGGGGTTGAACAGGCACTACCAGGCAGAGATGCAGAATGGCTACTGTCTGACGACACATGGCCACTGGAACCGTGTCCCCACTGGAAATATCCAGGGCCACATCCACATGGCCTGCTGTGACCTGGTGTGGACATCACAGCACCAGCTGTACTGCTACTGCTACCGACACTATGGGAGCGGCCATGTGAGGTGGCACGCTCACGTTGACCTGCACTAGGTGGTGTAGCTGGCCTACGTCCATGTGTCCTATGCCTCACCCCTACCACATGTTCCAGCACAGACAGCTCACGCTCAAGGATCTCCATGCTACGGTCGAGGATTCTGACCACGTCACCCAATCGCCTGTCCAGAACATCAGCAAGCTGCTGTTGAGCACCTGCCAATGCCTGGATTTTGTTGTTTAGGGTACTGATAGCAGCCCTCTGCAGCCTCTGCCCTTCTCTGTTCTGCCGTTCGGCACGTGCTTGTGCCACCATTAATGTCTGGAACATGCGTCTGGTGATCCCAGCTGCTGCGCTTTGTCCTGCAGGTGCATGTCTGCCAGAGGTCCTCCTACGAGCAGCACCAGCCACATGCCTGTGTGGCACATCTGCAGTCAGTATACTGCCACCATGGTGTGGAGACACACCTTCTGTAGCCACCACACATTCCTATTCAACACTAACAAATGCTGACTGTCCTTTCTCTATGGCCACTGTAGATGCGGTATGTGTTGGCAGCTGAACTGTGTGCGGGGAAGAGGGGGACATAGTTGGGATGGCAACCGTTGGCACAGATTCCACCCCTGACATCCCTGCCTGTACCTTGTGCATATGTTCATCACTGCTAGCATCTGTGGGGACACTATCAGATGGACCGCAGGAGGGTAACACACCTACATCACCTGTGAATGCAAAGAAATACTCTACATTACAATAGACACACACACACACTGACACACTGACACACACACACACACTGACACACTGACACACACACTGACACACACACCGACACACACACTGACACACCGACACACACACTGACACACCATGCATGTGAGATGACAGATGGCATGCAGCATGCTTGTGATACAGCTGACAACATGCAGCTCAGACTTCAGTAGTGTTTGTAAGCATACCCCCTGGGATGCACACTACAGCAGACAGGTGTCATATCATTATTCATGCAATTCACACGATCATGGTAGTATGCATACATCCCCGTGATACACCATGTGGACCAGAACAGGATAACAGTACACAAGGCTGACGTGACCTTGACATAATCTGCTGACATGTTCATTAACATGCATGCATGCCTGACACAATGGTGTCATGACACATGTACAGCATCGCACTGGGTATCACATTGCGGTGTTGTCCATATGCCCTACAGATAGAATGCATGTTGAGCAAATGTGCATGGGCATGGTAGGGGACTGGTCCATCTACATTGCTGTACAGTGTGATGTACAGACACTGTGCCATTGCATGGCATCATGAGGCACCTATATTGCTTAACAGTGCATGTTATGCACACATTGCATATCCAGAACTGCATGCATACCCATGACATACCTGTGGATTGCGACCTACGATGCTGAGGTGTATACACACCCAACCATGCTGTGTCATGTGACAGGTCACTGGAGGACATACAGATGACACCCCTGCACGATGACTACAGAGTGTTAGCTGCCTGGCAACCATGTCCACACATAGCGGACCTGTCACGTCACCATTTCACACATGACATTGATGTACCACGCACACATGGTGCACAGCTAACAGTGATGTCATACGGCAGAGGGGGAAAGTACAGTGTCTGTGGCCTGGTGTCACCATCAGTGGAATCTGTGAAGGTGACTACCATCATGCTATGACACAGACATCATGTTCAACACATCTTATGAGGTACATGTCACTGACACCTCCACTAGCTGAGCACAGGCATTTATGATGTGCAGCGTACCACATCACCTGTACAATCAGTCTAGTATGGCTGTACTTGGACCATGTGTGGACAAAGTGGGACAGGGTGTATCCACATCACATCTTCTGTGCAGCTACGTGTCTCTGGCCATCCCCCATGGCCATGTGTGCACATGTGTTGGTCATGTATGTGATGGCCGTCTATCACACATGTCTGTGTTGTCCCATATGACATACACCCATAGACGTTGGTTATGTCACCATCCACAGGGCTATGCAGACAACAGGTGTATGTGTGGTATGTGGGGTATGGGTTATGGGAAATTGTGACAATATTACAACCAAAACGCTACGTGTCTCAGACATGCCGGATGGAACACCACAATGTGTGAAACCATTGCAGGGGCATATAACACAATGGTGATGCCTGTGGTCTGCCCATATCACTGCTCACTGTGCGGTACTGGTTTGTGTACCACACATGTTGTTCCACTGTATAGTACATATGCCTCCATTGTAGAACACCTCCACCATTGTATGCACAGCTGGACACACATGTAGCAATGACAAATACTGTAGTTTCATGTCTGTGTATCATTTCAGTTGTATATATTGCACATGGGTGGCCTGTGTGGATGATGGGTGATGCGACCTGTATATCCATGTATTAACTGGCCACATGGCGAATAGATCTATGCTTTGACATGCCTGATACTGATGATAGACTCACCTGCAATGGACTCTTGTCTGTGTGGCACGCCAGAGGTACCTGTATAGGGTGACACAACAGTATGAACATTATCCATGACTGTAAAACAGCCAAAGGGTGCACAGTGCAGGTTAACACATTTGCCTGTACAATAGCATACAGTCAGCACATGTGTGCATACCATACCTCTCAACCTCTTAGAACAATAAATGTGGACAAAGCCTACTATGATGGGGGACATATAGGGACAACTGTGACATATTGCTCTTACTAACCTGGATATTTGATAGACCAATAGGTTTGCATGCACATGTGTTTGCAATGGAATGTGCAGTCGTAAACACTACTGTATGTCATCATTTAATGACTCCATTCCTCAGCTATTTGCCAGAAAGGGACAGATATTAAGGGTAACACATCAACAATATGAGGCAGACATCTGGACATCCTGCAAATACCCGTACAGTTCAGAGGTATGGTGCCTACACAGGGTAGCATGAAGCATGTGTGTCCACATACCTTGCATATGTTGTTACATTACATGATGTACACTGACACATGCACGTACGTGGGATATACTGGCCATATGTTCAGTACTGACTTACCAGGCAACTCCAGGCTCATTGGTTGGGAGACACCCACCTCCACGATGGCAGCTACTGTTTGTGGGGGCTGTTCCGAGGGTGTTCTCAGACTGGCAAGTAGCTCCTCTGTGTGTGTGAGTGGAGGCTGGGTTGGTGGCCCACCACCCGTACCACCTTGTTCCTTGGCGATTGCAGTGGCACACTGTTTTGCATGATGTATGAGGTCTGTGCAGTGTCTGCGCACCTGCTGGTAGGTGCGGTTGTGACCGCCCCCTTCGTTGACCCTCCTGCAGAGATCCTGCCACAGGTCATCCCGCTGCTGTGCATGCTGTGGCACGTGGCTAAATAACACCTCGTAGTTCTCATGGAGGTACGGTATTACAACATCATCCTCCTGTCGGCTATATGCTGGTAGGCGTGTACGCAGCATTATCTGTAAGACATGATGAAGGTGGCAGGTCACATTTACAGACATGTACAGTGATACTGCTGCACATACAGTCTAGTACATTCGCAGTTATCTTTGCAAATCAACATGACACTGACACGACTAGCATGTATGTGTCCCACACATGTAACACCCAGTATGCATTGGATATCATCCCCATATATGTGTTTCACCTCATTAGTGTTCCTACTGCATGTGACGTCAGTCTCCATGTGGACATGTCTGTTTGCATGCACTGGTGTTCTTACCTATCTACCCATGCCTGATGTATCCACAGTAATGCTGTTGACCTAGATGCTGTGGATATGTCATATATCAACACAAACACAGCCTTACTGGACTTGGGGAGTGACAATGCATCAAGTATGCATGGAAACCTGTACATGCATCTGTTTTTCCATAGACATCTAACTGCACAGCTGTTCAACATCCTGCCATGGATCACCTGTGTTGCACATGTGATAGACATGGGACAATGGCTAGTCGGACATCATTCGCAGGTAAGGTTATCGGCTATAGCATGTACGGGCTGGGTTTCCTAGCTGTATCTGACACCCATTATGCCACCACGAGGGGCATGAGTGACACATTACTGATCCAGATAGATGATACAACATCCTGCCATGGATCACCTGTGTTGCACATGTGATAGACATGGGACAATGGCTAGTTGGACGTCATTCACAGGTAAGGTTATCAGCTATAGCATGTATGGGCTGGGTTTCCTAGCTGTATCCGACACCCATTACGCCACCATGAGGGGCATCAGTGACACATTACTGATCCAGATAGATGATACTACATCTACCATACGGCCATCACACCATGTATGGCAGGGATGATATATGCAGCTATGTGGACAGGGCTGCATGGTATGCTGGGAGTATGTCACAGGTATGGCACAGGGATCTGTCCAGCATGTGGCCATCCTAGTCGTGGGACAGTGGTTGTCCATGACGTATGTCTTTCAGATCAGGCTATGGACATGTAGCATGTCTAACAGCATAGTGTGGCATATGTCTGTATGCAAGGTGAATAGCATGCTGCATACTGGAGGTGTGTATTGTGGAGACTGGTATTGGCCATCCGCGCATGGGCCCTAGCCCTGGAAGGTGATGTGTATTCCAATATTGGTCACACGGTTGCTGTGTATGCCTGTCCAATGATCTCCGTGCTCATGGATACCACCCTGTTATGTCATAGGTACCTCGGATGACTACCTAAAGGGCCAGGGAGATGTCTCCAGCTCAGGGAGGTGTACTACACTACACCATCCCTAACACAGTGTCCATACTGTTGACACAGCCTAGGTGTTTCTTAATGGGTACGGGGTTATTCCCCTAGTGGTGTCATTGCTGATATCATCCACCAGAATGTGCACATATGTCACACACATCACACACACAGCCCATTCTGTACGTTGTTCACAACACTGTGACAACAATTGTCCATAGGTCATGGCCATTCACATCATCACATACACAGATGGCTGACATTTGTCTGTGTGGTATGGGCTACACTGCAGGTGGGGTACAACACATTAACCCTGGTTTACTGTAGCTGACACCGTGTGATATGCACATGTCACTGTAGCACCTTTGGTAGTTGTGAGTCTGTCAACAGGCCACGAGTAGAACTCTCCTGTGTCATACACAGGCATCTGTAGCCAAACATCCATACTGTCTTGTACATCTGTACTGCTAACATCTACATTGATAATGGTTCATGGACCTGCAGCCCATACCCAGCAGTGTTCTGATGCGGTGCCACCTATCATGACTGTTGTCAACACTTGTGGGATGATAGTATACAACACCCTATCCGTAATGTATGGGCATGCTCAGCACTTGTTCAGAGCTTCTTGGCACGTTATGAGCTACTGCTTAGTTGAGCACCCATTTCACACCAGTCCTCACAGGTACACTGTCTGTCCATACATTTCCAGCTTGATAACTGTACAACAGCTGTCGTACACACATCACTCACATACCTCGTGAGACATGGTGGTTTCTATGGCTTGCCCACCTTCCCCGTACCACTTATATACAGGCATGTCCAACTGGCATGTACCAGTGCTATTGCCTATGATGACTATGTTGTACATGTGGCAATAGAGCTATTCTCATGTCCACAGTCAATGCACACCTCCCAACATACAACAGTACAGCCTGTGGGGGATGCACATATGCAGCCCTGCTGGGGGTTATACTGTCACCAACTCTGATTGCACCTGACAGTCATGTGGGGTTGTGCAACATTGGCAATGCACCCCACACATCACATGGTCCCACATGATCCCCACCACAGGCCACACATATGGAAACACCTTGTACAGTACCCCTCCATACTCTGTGTGGGCACCAATGACAGCCCACATCGCCAAACACAACCACACCAACCTATAGCCCACAGAAACATGTGCCCATCACATACAGCCAATAGGGTGTCATAACATACACAACACACCTGTCTTAGGTGACTGTCGGCAGTCACACTGCTGTTCCACTCAGCAGGCTACACAAGGCTATAGTCACTTACATCCTGCTGTCCAGTAACTGGTTCTGCAACATAACCTATGCACACATGCCACAAGTCAGCAGGTACAATGTGACTCCCCTTCCATGTTTGTGTGACTGAAGTTGCCACTCAGGGCACAGACTACGTGGCAGGGACATGCAATAGCCCACCAGTGTTGTCGCCCTGATGGTGTGGTCCATGCCCTGGGAAGCATTTAGCATTCATCCGGACCTGTTATCACTGTACTACGAATGACTGTGTCACTCCCAACAGTTGTCCATGCTTCTGCTGTCATTCCACAGGCATCTAGTATACGTCCACTTTGACAGACCCGGCCAAACAACATGATGCTGTGGCACAGTTGACCTGCACCTGTCAGCCCTGGGAGTATGGATCACATGTTGGACTCTTGCTGCTTTTATACTGCCTGTCTTGCACAGTGCCCAATAACAGTCACCACCAGAATGGGAACTGGCTAGCGAAGCATGTCGTCATGTCACACAATGCTTGGCATCATTCTCTGTGATGCATGCAGGCAAGGCACACCTGATACTGCACCACTGCATTATCTCTGCAGTGACTGGGACCTGCCTCTTGGCTCTGCAGAGCACACATGCAATGACTGGGTATAGACAGACAGTACCTCTCAGGCACGCACCTGGACTGGCACACCCACAGATGAGGTGTCCCCATATTCCACTATGTTGTACATGCATCCCGGCTGGTTACTTCGCAAAATGCATCACAGGTGCTTCACGTGCATATAATTGTGTCCGGAACTACTGCTGCTACTAATGTGAGATAGACAGTAACCCACACTTAACTGTGATAGCCGCACATGTACTGGCACATTAGGCGTACACTGTGCATGAGTCATGACCTCCGCTCAGCTGGTTAAACCCATACACCACCTCCAAGACCAACAGTATCCTTGACATGGACACTACCAACATGTGCCTGTTGTTTGACACCTGCGGTTATCCCCTCATTGGTGGAATCCATACATCTCCTACCCACCCTTGTTAGCCACATACCGGCACCACACACTTCACGGCATACACGGTAGATGAGTACTACAACACCAACTACAGATGTCATATGACAGCGGTAGTTGTTGTCATGACACACGTGCAGGTGGACAATGCACATGCAATCACTGAGACATACCCCAGTGCACTTCAATAGCACATACACGACAATGTGGTTCATGCTATTCCACACAGAGCCATGCTGGTATACACCAGAATACAGACAACACTCTGGGGGTGCAGTCCCATGGACAAACTGTACAACAACAGGTGGGGGCTGTTACACAGTGGTGTACATTCCCATGGGCAGGGTGACTTACTGGTCAGCCTCAGTAGGGCCACAGGATCCCACATCACATACACCATAACTAGCTACATACACATTACTGCGACACATTCCGAGATGTTACGCAAACAAGAAAAAAAACAAGCTAGTAAACCATCAAGAAAATAACATGAACCAGGAATCCAGGACGCCAAGTTGGTTATTTAAAACACACTCCACCTTTATTCACCAAACAGTTTTAGCGCTTTCATCTCTTCAAAAGAGACTTCATCAGAAACAAAAATCTTAATTAATTAACACTTTATATAGTATTACCAATTAATGACATCACAAAACCTATCAATATTTAAAGCACTAAATGCATTTTAAACCATAGATGTGGTAGACCTTTTTTCGGTTATCCCCTCTTCAATAGGCTTGGCTTGGATTGAAGAGGTTTTGTGGGCATGTGCAGGTGTTACCAACAATGGTGTGGTGTTAGTTATGCACTTATTGGAACTGGTTCTGAAATATAACTATGTGTATTTTGACGGGGAATATTTCCAACAGATATCGGGTGTATCTATGGGGCCAATTGTGCTCCGACCTATGCAGACATGATTTTGTCTGTATGGGAAAATAAATTTGTTTTAGACAGTGAATATTCCAAGTTTTGGACTCACTACACCCGATTTCTGGATGATATTTGCATTTTCTGGACAGGACCGAAGCAATGTATAGAAGAATTTGTTAATTACTTGCATTCTACTACTGAGTTTTTAAAATTTACTTATCAAATTTCAGTTCATGAAGTTAATTACCTAGATGTAACCCTATACAAACATATTAACAACTTTGGGTCCCGGGTATACAGAAAGCCTTCCTTTGCAAATAGCTACTTGCATTATTCTAGTTCCCACCCCAAATTTCAAAAAAGGTCCATTGTCAAGGGACAATTTGTTAGGGTATCACGTATGACTTCGGACGATCAACATTTCAGTATTGAGTGTGAAAAACTGAGCTTGCTGTTTCTAGAAAGGGGATATCCTATACTTCTAATAAAATCAATTTGGGAAGAGGTTAGTTCAGCTAGGGGTACTAGATTTTTTCCGATTTTGGGAAGGGGGCCTGCTGACATATGCATGCAAAATACTCCATCCACTTCCAACTTTACAAGTTCTAACCTGACATTTGTTACTGCTTTTAGCCAAGACGCTGGACATATTAGGTACATTATCCAGAAAGAAATGGAGACCTTTCAGGACTTTACAGATTTGAAAAATCTCAAGGACATGACATGTAACACAGTTTACAAAAGAGGACCTTAATATTAAAAATCTTTTGGAACAAAATATACATGTAAGTAGTTCCAATCAATCTAGAAAGGGTACTTTCCGTTGTGGGCATTGCAAACAGTGTAAACATGTCATTAATCAGAACATTTTTACTTGGAAAGTAGGGATAGGAAGATTTATTCACAAAAATACCATAATTGCAATTCTGCAGGTTTAGTCTATTTGGCTGTCTGTAGGTCTTGCCAGGCATTTTATGTAGGCAAGACCGAAAGACAGCTCAAGAGACGTATATGAACATCATTATGAGATCCAGAAGCAAAGTAGTACCAATGCACTTTATAAGCACACATTGGTGTGCCAATCAGCCTTTTTTATGTTTTATGTCTTGGAATCAGTATCAAAAAATTCCAGGGGAGGACATTGGGAAGCCAGATTATCACATAGGGAGACATGCTGGCAGATATTGTTAGCTTCAAATAAGGCTCCGGGTCTTAATGACCTTATTTCCATCATGCCCTATTTGAAGCTTAGAGCAGAATTGTTGTGACTAAATACAAGGAAGTCTCAAATGCATTGGTGTATTTAAACTGATTCATTTATATTGTGTGTATATATATTGTGATTGAATTAAAATATATTATATATTATACACATATTTCATTTTAAAAAAAAATTTATATGTTTTTATATTTACAAAGGAATAACATTTATTTGTGTTTTAAACTGTTTTATGCATTCTATTAAATCTACTTAATATTATGGAACATAATATGTTCAAACTATTTATGCTTTAGCAATTCATGAATTTTATTTATTTTCTTTGAGACTTAATAGGCAATCAATCATCATATTAATTCATTAACTATTGCATATATAATACTAGGGCATGTTTGTTTGTTTGTGATTGCATTCTGAGGAAGTTGCATGGGCAACGAAAACGTATTTGCTGTGAGACGTTAAATAAATATTTTGTGCAATTCGTGCTTGGACCTGGAATTGTGTTCAGTGGTTGTGCCTTATAGTGCCTTGGCGTACTCCTTGTGGTCGTTTCCTTCTTGTTTGCTGCCTTTTTGGAGGTTTTGGTACATTTGCAGCTTCGTTGTTTTTTGTGTGTTATGGAGACAAGCTTGGGAACTGCTTCTGCTGGTGCTTCCGGCGCCAATGCGGAGGAGGGTGTATCGGCTTCTTCAGCTGACACGCGCCAACTCACAGGCCAACTCACCTTGCTAGTTCAACTTCTTACACCACTCAGCCAAGGATTACAGTCCGTTCTAGCTGAATAGCGTGAACTCCTGAAAGTGTTTAAACCACGTATGGCGGGTTTGGTACCATCAGGTACTTCAAAAGATACATCTAGCCACTTGGAAATCAATGACAACGCGGATATCAGTAATTTTCTAAAAACTCCTGCTGTTTTTCGAGAGGCTAATGACAGCGCTTCCAATGGCTCTGTACATTCTCAATTGGACCCTTTAGTACATCCAGCTTCAACATTTTCAGAGTGGGTTAAACATCAACCTGCTTTTGAGTTTACTGAAAATTATGAAAATCACTCTAATGCTGGCATTTCCTTTGGACAATATGCGGACTCTTGAAAACAAATTATTCAGGTACAAGACATTGCAGTTAGATAATTTATACTTACATGAATGTCTTAAGAAACAGATTGTACCAAAGGGTTTGCGTGTGCATAAATTTCCTAACAATGTCATTTGTGGGAGTGATTTTCATTCAGAGTTAATTAAGATTTTCGATGATTGTGGGTTTGGCATTGTCAAAGCCATCATTAAAAGAAATGAGTCTGAAATTAAAGTTTTACAACTAGAGATTTTTAAACTCAATGAAAATGTTACTTCAGATTTAAAATTTACTATTGAATCTGAAAAACGCAAATATTATGCACTTAGGACACAGGTAGATCAACAGTGCAATACAGTGCTTAATCGAAAATATAGGAAGCTTAATAGAGATATCAGGGAATACCAGGAAGGCAGGCAATACCCCAATCCACCCAATTCCAGGGGTGGTACATCATATCAGCCAGCGTATAGGGATACTATTAATACACGAGATATACAGTCTCCTAGACAGGAGTTTTCCTCTCCCCCACCGCTACATCCATTTGATGACGAGACATATTCTGATCCTGATTTTTTACCCAGGAGATCAGAACGACTTCGCCAGCAGGTTCACAAACAACAGGGCCAACAGCATTATCCAGCACCACGCTCTCCCCGGAATGTCGGGGGGGCCAAAAACAGGGGGTGGAGAATGGATCAGAATCAGGAATGGTAAAGGATGGGAACATTGAGATTATAGAACTTGGAAATTTTTCCAAACATACACTTAATGGATACCATATTTACAATTACAGTGACACAGTTATAACTGAGCTTTGGTTTTCCCTGTTTACGAAAGGTTTCAAGTTTGTACCCAGTAGAAATTACAATATGGTTAATACTATTCTTGATGTTAAACTTTTCATGCGTAAACTCAATCTCCAGCACATTCTTGGATCTGATAGTATGGCCCCTTGTCTAATGCTTAGAAAATCTAGTACCTATAACCCTCCGTTACATCCACAAATCAGCAATCTGGAAAATAGGATTGTTCACACGATACGAAGTCAGGTGGGCAGGTTTAACAATCATTCTAATCTTACACAGGCAGAAAATGCCCTCCTTACTGAGCTATGTTGTGATACATCCGTCCGGATCATGCAACCCGACAAAGGGGGTGGCACGGTTATCATGGAACAGATAATATATGAGGCAAAAATGCATGAATTATTAAATGACACGACCAAATACACTATTGTTTCTCTAAATGAGGTACACATGTCATATAAGAAGATTGATATGGTCATTAAGGATCTCCTTGATCAGGAGGTTATTGAGCAGGACCTTTATTCTTTTCTTAGTAATTTACATCCTAAAGTTCCTACCATCTTTGGAGTGCCAAAAATCCACAAAATGTCATGGACCCCCCCCTTAGGCCTATTGTAGCTGCTCAGGGGTCTAAAACCCACAACCTCTCCAAATTTTTGGACTGGAAATTAAAGCAGCTATGGGGCAAGAAACAACATCTCCTAAAGGATTCTTGGGAATTCCTACGTGGGATTACCAATGATTTGTATAGATCTGACCTACTGTTTGTGACCATAGATGTGGTAGACCTTTTTTCGGTTATCCCCTCTTCAATAGGCTTGGCTTGGATCGAAGAGGTTTTGTGGGCATGTGCAGGTGTTACCAACAATGATGTGGTGTTAGTTATGCACTTATTGGAACTGGTTCTGAAATATAACTATGTGTATTTTGGCGGGGAATATTTCCAACAGATATCGGGTGTATCTATGGGGGCCAATTGTGCTCCGACCTATGCAGACATGATTTTGTCTGTATGGGAAAATAAATTTGTTTTAGACAGTGAATATTCCAAGTTTTGGACTCACTACACCCGATTTCTGGATGATATTTGCATTTTCTGGACAGGACCGAAGCAATGTATAGAATAATTTGTTAATTACTTGCATTCTACTACTGAGTTTTTAAAATTTACTTATCAAATTTCAGTTCATGAAGTTAATTACCTAGATGTAACCCTATACAAACATATTAACAACTTTGGGTTCCGGGTATACAGAAAGCCTTCCTTTGCAAATAGCTACTTGCATTATTCTAGTTCCCACCCCAAATTTCAAAAAAGGTCCATTGTCAAGGGACAATTTGTTAGGGTATCACGTATGACTTCGGACGATCAACATTTCAGTATTGAGTGTGAAAAACTGAGCTTGCTGTTTCTAGAAAGGGGATATCCTATACCTCTAATAAAATCAATTTGGGAAGAGGTTAGTTCAGCTAGGGGTACTAGATTTTTTCCGATTTTGGGAAGGGGGCCTGCTGACATATGCATGCAAAACACTCCAGCCACTTCCAACTTTACAAGTTCTAACCAGACATTTGTTACTGCTTTTAGCCAAGACGCTGGACATATTAGGTACATTATCCAGAAAGAAATGGAGACCTTTCAGGACTTTACAGATTTGAAAAATCTCAAGGACATGACATGTAACACAGTTTACAAAAGAGGACGCAATATTAAAAATCTTTTGGAACAAAATATACATGTAAGTAGTTCCAATCAATCTAGAAAGGGTACTTTCCATTGTGGGCATTGCAAACAGTGCAAACATGTCATTAATCAGGAACATTTTTACTTGGAAAGTAGGGATAGGAAGATTTATTCACAAAAATACCATAATTGCAATTCTGCAGGTTTAGTCTACTTGGCTGTCTGTAGGTCTTGCCAGGCATTTTATGTAGGCAAGACCGAAAGACAGCTCAAGAGACGATATATGAACATCATTATGAGATCCAGAAGCAAAGTAGTACCAATGCACTTTATAAGCACACATTGGTGTGCCAATCAGCCTTTTTTATGTTTTATGTCTTGGAATCAGTATCAAAAAATTCCAGGGGAGGACATTGGGAAGCCAGATTATCACATAGGGAGACATGCTGGCAGATATTGTTAGCTTCAAATAAGGCTCCGGTCTTAATGACCTTATTTCCATCATGCCCTATTTGAAGCTTAGAGCAGAATTGTTGTGACTAAATACAAGGAAGTCTCAAATGCATTGGTGTATTTAAACTAATTCATTTATATTGTGTGTATATATATTGTGATTGAATTAAAATATATTATATATTATACACATATTTCATTTAAAAAAAAAATTTATATGTTTTTATATTTACAAAGGAATAACATTTATTTGTGTTTTAAACTGTTTTATGCATTCTATTAAATCTACTTAATATTATGGAACATAATATGTTCAAACTATTTATGCTTTAGCAATTCATGAATTTTATTTATTTTCTTTAAGACTTAATAGGCAATCAATTATCATATTAATTCATTAACTATTGTATATGTAATACTAGGGCATGTTTGTTTGTTTGTGATTGCATTCTGAGGAAGTTGCATGGGCAACGAAAACATATTTGCTGTGAGACGTTAAATAAATATTTTGTGCAATTCGTGCTTGGACCTGGAATTGTGTTTAGTGGTTGTGCCTTATAGTGCCTTGGCGTACTCCTTGTGGTCGTTTCCTTCTTGTTTGCTGCCTTTTTGGAGGTTTTGGTACATTTGCAGCTTCGTTGTTTTTTGTGTATTTAAAACACACTCCACCTTTATTCACCAGACAGTTTTAGCGCTTTCATCTCTTCAAAAGAGACTTCATCAGAAACAAAGATCTTAATTAATTAACACTTTATATAGTATTACCAATTAATGACATCACTAAACCTATCAATGTTTAAAGCACTAAATCCATTTTAAACCATAGATGTGGTAGACCTTTTTTCGGTTATCCCCTCTTCAATAGGCTTGGCTTGGATTGAAGAGGTTTTGTGGGCATGTGCAGGTGTTACCAACAATGGTGTGGTGTTAGTTATGCACTTATTGGAACTGGTTCTGAAATATAACTATGTGTATTTTGACGGGGAATATTTCCAACAGATATCGGGTGTATCTATGGGGGCCAATTGTGCTCCGACCTATGCAGACATGATTTTGTCTGTATGGGAAAATAAATTTGTTTTAGACAGTGAATATTCCAAGTTTTGGACTCACTACACCCGATTTCTGGATGATATTTGCATTTTCTGGACAGGACCGAAGCAATGTATAGAAGAATTTGTTAATTACTTGCATTCTACTACTGAGTTTTTAAAATTTACTTATCAAATTTCAGTTCATGAAGTTAATTACCTAGATGTAACCCTATACAAACATATTAACAACTTTGGGTCCCGGGTATACAGAAAGCCTTCCTTTGCAAATAGCTACTTGCATTATTCTAGTTCCCACCCCAAATTTCAAAAAAGGTCCATTGTCAAGGGACAATTTGTTAGGGTATCACGTATGACTTTGGACGATCAACATTTCAGTATTGAGTGTGAAAAACTGAGCTTGCTGTTTCTAGAAAGGGGATATCCTATACTTCTAATAAAATCAATTTGGGAAGAGGTTAGTTCAGCTAGGGGTACTAGATTTTTTCCGATTTTGGGAAGGGGGCCTGCTGACATATGCATGCAAAATACTCCATCCACTTCCAACTTTACAAGTTCTAACCTGACATTTGTTACTGCTTTTAGCCAAGACGCTGGACATATTAGGTACATTATCCAGAAAGAAATGGAGACCTTTCAGGACTTTACAGATTTGAAAAATCTCAAGGACATGACATGTAACACAGTTTACAAAAGAGGACGCAATATTAAAAATCTTTTGGAACAAAATATACATGTAAGTAGTTCCAATCAATCTAGAAAGGGTACTTTCCGTTGTGGGCATTGCAAACAGTGTAAACATGTCATTAATCAGGAACATTTTTACTTGGAAAGTAGGGATAGGAAGATTTATTCACAAAAATACCATAATTGCAATTCTGCAGGTTTAGTCTATTTGGCTGTCTGTAGGTCTTGCCAGGCATTTTATGTAGGCAAGACCGAAAGACAGCTCAAGAGACGTATATATGAACATCATTATGAGATCCAGAAGCAAAGTAGTACCAATGCACTTTATAAGCACACATTGGTGTGCCAATCAGCCTTTTTTATGTTTTATGTCTTGGAATCAGTATCAAAAAATTCCAGGGGAGGACATTGGGAAGCCAGATTATCACATAGGGAGACATGCTGGCAGATATTGTTAGCTTCAAATAAGGCTCCGGGTCTTAATGACCTTATTTCCATCATGCCCTATTTGAAGCTTAGAGCAGAATTGTTGTGACTAAATACAAGGAAGTCTCAAATGCATTGGTGTATTTAAACTGATTCATTTATATTGTGTGTATATATATTGTGATTGAATTAAAATATATTATATATTATACACATATTTCATTTAAAAAAAAAAATTATATGTTTTTATATTTACAAAGGAATAACATTTATTTGTGTTTTAAACTGTTTTATGCATTCTATTAAATCTACTTAATATTATGGAACATAATATGTTCAAACTATTTATGCTTTAGCAATTCATGAATTTTATTTATTTTCTTTGAGACTTAATAGGCAATCAATCATCATATTAATTCATTAACTATTGCATATATAATACTAGGGCATGTTTGTTTGTTTGTGATTGCATTCTGAGGAAGTTGCATGGGCAACGAAAACGTATTTGCTGTGAGACGTTAAATAAATATTTTGTGCAATTCGTGCTTGGACCTGGAATTGTGTTCAGTGGTTGTGCCTTATAGTGCCTTGGCGTACTCCTTGTGGTCGCTTTCCTTCTTGTTTGCTGCCTTTTTGGAGGTTTTGGTACATTTGCAGCTTCGTTGTTTTTTGTGTGTTATGGAGACAAGCTTGGGAACTGCTTCTGCTGGTGCTTCCGCGCCAATGCGGAGGAGGGTGTATCGGCTTCTTCAGCTGACACGCGCCAACTCACAGGCCAACTCACCTTGCTAGTTCAACTTCTTACACCACTCAGCCAAGGATTACAGTCCGTTCTAGCTGAATAGCGTGAACTCCTGAAAGTGTTTAAACCACGTATGGCGGGTTTGGTACCATCAGGTACTTCAAAAGATACATCTAGCCACTTGGAAATCAATGACAACGCGGATATCAGTAATTTTCTAAAAACTCCTGCTGTTTTTCGAGAGGCTAATGACAGCGCTTCCAATGGCTCTGTACATTCTCAATTGGACCCTTTAGTACATCCAGCTTCAACATTTTCAGAGTGGGTTAAACATCAACCTGCTTTTGAGTTTACTGAAAATTATGAAAATCACTCTAATGCTGGCATTTCCTTTGCGGACAATATGCGGACTCTTGAAAACAAATTATTCAGGTACAAGACATTGCAGTTAGATAATTTATACTTACATGAATGTCTTAAGAAACAGATTGTACCAAAGGGTTTGCGTGTGCATAAATTTCCTAACAATGTCATTTGTGGGAGTGATTTTCATTCAGAGTTAATTAAGATTTTCGATGATTGTGGGTTTGGCATTGTCAAAGCCATCATTAAAAGAAATGAGTCTGAAATTAAAGTTTTACAACTAGAGATTTTTAAACTCAATGAAAATGTTACTTCAGATTTAAAATTTACTATTGAATCTGAAAAACGCAAATATTATGCACTTAGGACACAGGTAGATCAACAGTGCAATACAGTGCTTAATCGAAAATATAGGAAGCTTAATAGAGATATCAGGGAATACCAGGAAGGCAGGCAATACCCCAATCCACCCAATTCCAGGGTGGTACATCATATCAGCCAGCGATAGGGATACTATTAATACACGAGATATACAGTCTCCTAGACAGGAGTTTTCCTCTCCCCACCGCTACATCCATTTGATGAGAGACATATTCTGATCCTGATTTTTTACCCAGGAGATCAGAACGACTTCGCCAGCAGGTTCACAAACAACAGGGCCAACAGCATTATCCAGCACCACGCTCTCCCGGAATGTCGGGGCCAAAAACAGGGGGTGGAGAATGGATCAGAATCAGGAATGGTAAAGGATGGGAACATTGAGATTATAGAACTTGGAAATTTTTCCAAACATACACTTAATGGATACCATATTTACAATTACAGTGACACAGTTATAACTGAGCTTTGGTTTTCCCTGTTTACGAAAGGTTTCAAGTTTGTACCCAGTAGAAATTACAATATGGTTAATACTATTCTTGATGTTAAACTTTTCATGCGTAAACTCAATCTCCAGCACATTCTTGGATCTGATAGTATGGCCCCTTGTCTAATGCTTAGAAAATCTAGTACCTATAACCCTCCGTTACATCCACAAATCAGCAATCTGGAAAATAGGATTGTTCACACGATACGAAGTCAGGTGGGCAGGTTTAACAATCATTCTAATCTTACACAGGCAGAAAATGCCCTCCTCACTGAGCTATGTTGTGATACATCCGTCCGGATCATGCAACCCGACAAAGGGGGTGGCACGGTTATCATGGAACAGATAATATATGAGGCAAAAATGCATGAATTATTAAATGACACGACCAAATACACTATTGTTTCTCTAAATGAGGTACACATGTCATATAAGAAGATTGATATGGTCATTAAGGATCTCCTTGATCAGGAGGTTATTGAGCAGGACCTTTATTCTTTTCTTAGTAATTTACATCCTAAAGTTCCTACCATCTTTGGAGTGCCAAAAATCCACAAAAATGTCATGGACCCCCCTCTTAGGCCTATTGTAGCTGCTCAGGGGTCTAAAACCCACAACCTCTCCAAATTTTTGGACTGGAAATTAAAGCAGCTATGGGGCAAGAAACAACATCTCCTAAAGGATTCTTGGGAATTCCTACGTGGGATTACCAATGATTTGTATAGATCTGACCTACTGTTTGTGACCATAGATGTGGTAGACCTTTTTTCGGTTATCCCCTCTTCAATAGGCTTGGCTTGGATCGAAGAGGTTTTGTGGGCATGTGCAGGTGTTACCAACAATGATGTGGTGTTAGTTATGCACTTATTGGAACTGGTTCTGAAATATAACTATGTGTATTTTGGCGGGGAATATTTCCAACAGATATCGGGTGTATCTATGGGGGCCAATTGTGCTCCGACCTATGCAGACATGATTTTGTCTGTATGGGAAAATAAATTTGTTTTAGACAGTGAATATTCCAAGTTTTGGACTCACTACACCCGATTTCTGGATGATATTTGCATTTTCTGGACAGGACCGAAGCAATGTATAGAATAATTTGTTAATTACTTGCATTCTACTACTGAGTTTTTAAAATTTACTTATCAAATTTCAGTTCATGAAGTTAATTACCTAGATGTAACCCTATACAAACATATTAACAACTTTGGGTTCCGGGTATACAGAAAGCCTTCCTTTGCAAATAGCTACTTGCATTATTCTAGTTCCCACCCCAAATTTCAAAAAAGGTCCATTGTCAAGGGACAATTTGTTAGGGTATCACGTATGACTTCGGACGATCAACATTTCAGTATTGAGTGTGAAAAACTGAGCTTGCTGTTTCTAGAAAGGGGATATCCTATACCTCTAATAAAATCAATTTGGGAAGAGGTTAGTTCAGCTAGGGGTACTAGATTTTTTCCGATTTTGGGAAGGGGGCCTGCTGACATATGCATGCAAAACACTCCAGCCACTTCCAACTTTACAAGTTCTAACCAGACATTTGTTACTGCTTTTAGCCAAGACGCTGGACATATTAGGTACATTATCCAGAAAGAAATGGAGACCTTTCAGGACTTTACAGATTTGAAAAATCTCAAGGACATGACATGTAACACAGTTTACAAAAGAGGACGCAATATTAAAAATCTTTTGGAACAAAATATACATGTAAGTAGTTCCAATCAATCTAGAAAGGGTACTTTCCATTGTGGGCATTGCAAACAGTGCAAACATGTCATTAATCAGGAACATTTTTACTTGGAAAGTAGGGATAGGAAGATTTATTCACAAAAATACCATAATTGCAATTCTGCAGGTTTAGTCTACTTGGCTGTCTGTAGGTCTTGCCAGGCATTTTATGTAGGCAAGACCGAAAGACAGCTCAAGAGACGTATATATGAACATCATTATGAGATCCAGAAGCAAAGTAGTACCAATGCACTTTATAAGCACACATTGGTGTGCCAATCAGCCTTTTATGTTTTATGTCTTGGAATCAGTATCAAAAATTCCAGGGGAGGACATTGGGAAGCCAGATTATCACATAGGGAGACATGCTGGCAGATATTGTTAGCTTCAAATAAGGCTCCGGGTCTTAATGACCTTATTTCCATCATGCCCTATTTGAAGCTTAGAGCAGAATTGTTGTGACTAAATACAAGGAAGTCTCAAATGCATTGGTGTATTTAAACTAATTCATTTATATTGTGTGTATATATATTGTGATTGAATTAAAATATATTATATATTATACACATATTTCATTTAAAAAAAAAATTTATATGTTTTTATATTTACAAAGGAATAACATTTATTTGTGTTTTAAACTGTTTTATGCATTCTATTAAATCTACTTAATATTATGGAACATAATATGTTCAAACTATTTATGCTTTAGCAATTCATGAATTTTATTTATTTTCTTTAAGACTTAATAGGCAATCAATTATCATATTAATTCATTAACTATTGTATATGTAATACTAGGGCATGTTTGTTTGTTTGTGATTGCATTCTGAGGAAGTTGCATGGGCAACGAAAACGTATTTGCTGTGAGACGTTAAATAAATATTTTGTGCAATTCGTGCTTGGACCTGGAATTGTGTTTAGTGGTTGTGCCTTATAGTGCCTTGGCGTACTCCTTGTGGTCGTTTCCTTCTTGTTTGCTGCCTTTTTGGAGGTTTTGGTACATTTGCAGCTTCGTTGTTTTTTGTGTATTTAAAACACACTCCACCTTTATTCACCAAACAGTTTTAGCGCTTTCATCTCTTCAAAAGAGACTTCATCAGAAACAAAAATCTTAATTAATTAACACTTTATATAGTATTACCAATTAATGACATCACAAAACCTATCAATATTTAAAGCACTAAATGCATTTTAAACCTATGATATGTTAAAAACCATGATTAAAAACCATGATTAAAAAGTTATTTTTAACATTGGCACAAAGGTCTAAACCACAATCAAATAATAAAATATACGTTTTTATATAAATTATGTTATGTTGTGAATCTGGATATAGGTTATACAGTATTAAAACCTCTAAAAAACTGAAGTGCAAAAATGTCATAAATTATTAGACCTTTCTATTAAATAGGGAACCAATGAAACAGATTCATTAAGGCCCGGAGGGTACATAGAAGCCAGTCTGAACTGCCACTGGCTTTCTTTCTTTTTCAGAAGATTTTTCCAGTCCCCACCTCTAATATCAATCTTGACCGTGTCCAAAATACCAAACACAAACTTTTCAAAACCATTACAAACTGAACTGTGTTTATACAATGCATTTGTATTTTTACTTGTCCTTATCTCATAAAGATGTTCATAAATTCTATTTTTTAAAAGACGCTCTGTTTTCCCTACATAGAATTGTTTGCAGGTTTTACATATAGCAAGATAAATGACCCCCCTAGTGTTACAGTTGCCCTGCTTAAAATGTACCCTACTCTTCATAATATTATCCAATGTTACTGTAGGTTCAGTATTAATAAAGGAGCAATAGTGACACATACCACATCTTCTAGTCCCCTCATTTTCCTTAGTTTTGTCACTGATTTTATTTTCCAACAACTGTTTCATATTTTTACCCACCTTTGTCACAAATGTTGGTTGACTACCCACCTTGTTATATATAGCTGTATTAGTTCTTAAAATATTCCAGTTTCTCACAAAAATACTTTTAACAGCTGGTGTTCTCATATTATGCGTAAGGACACAGACTGTATTAGAATTGTCACTAAGAATGGAACCATTGTTTTCCATGTGTTCTCCCAGTAAATCAGGTCCATTGGCTGTACCTAAAAGAGGTAGATATTTATGCCCCCAAGAATTATAAATATCCTGCAATGTAGAATTAATTAAATTCAAAGGGTATCCTCTTTCTAAAAACATTTTCTTTAGTAAATCAAATTCTAAATGCAAATCTTTTTGATTAGAAGTCATTCTTGCAATCCTGATAGCCTGCCCTTTAATAATACTTATTTTTTGTACTAAGGGGTGATTACTTTCAAAATGCAAGTAGGCATTACAAAATGTCTTTTTCCTAAAAATTTTAGATTCAAAACATTTAAAAGGTTTAAAATTGATTTAGTGCTTTAAACATTGATAGGTTTAGTGATGTCATTAATTGGTAATACTATATAAAGTGCTAATTAATTAAGATCTTTGTTTCTGATGAAGTCTCTTTTGAAGAGATGAAAGCGCTAAAACTGTCTGGTGAATAAAGGTGGAGTGTGTTTTAAATAACCAACTTGGCGTCCTGGATTCCTGGTTCATGTTATTTCCTTGATGGTTTACTACATTCTGAGATGTACCACAAGGCATTATGGTGGTATGTCGATAGTCGTATGCAGTACCCACATCTGCTCACACATACAACTGTCACTCTGTAACATGACAGTAACAGATGATGTTGGCAACATGCTGTCTGATGGCTTCATTGCTAACATTACACCCTCTCACTCCCTGCAGGGCCACATTACTTGCAGGTACATTGCGGTGTACCTGCAGTCACACCTACACAGTACTGACCTGCACTCTATATGTCCTAGGACACAGGCCCCTTGTCACCCTGCAATATCCCAGGCTGTGATGTCCACAGAACTCTGAACAGCATGTCTCCTCACTGGGACACCATATTCAGTAATAGCCTTGTACCAGACATTGTGGCCCCTGACTGGCACACAGCGACAGTAACACTCCTCACAGGTGGCGCCACACTGCACGACTGGGACTATTGCCCTACACACCTCACTGGACTGTTATGCACGGTTTTAGGGCACATCATCATGGACATCATTCGTCGAGTCTTTGTTGTGCTCCAGTCCTATGATGCCAGCTGGGTTGGTCTTATTGGGGCCACAGCATGCCTCCTACACCTGTTGAACACCTTTCCTACAGTCGCCAGAGTAGTTGATGATGACATGGGTGTCCACACAGCCTGCATTGTCCTCTCGCTGCCATTCAGCACCGTTCTCCATTCTGGTATTGACTACATACACATCCACCTGCACATCACAACATATGTCTTCGGATGTTATGCAATGTGGCTAATGGATGAGATACACACACTGAGGGTGGCATACCATATCACATACTGCAATCCAGTTACACTTGGCTTACCACAGTCCATAGTCATGGGGCCCTCATGTTCGGTATATGCTTCCATGAGGTACAGGCTACCACTGAGGGGACTTCCCTGCCTAGCTTTACAGACCACTGCATACCCAGCGCCATTGTTGCTCCACCAGCTGATACAGACCCCATCCGTATGGGTGTCACTGTAACAGATACCGATATGAACAGCATGGCCTCTACCTGCATGACACTTGGTGTGAACATCATCTTTGCAGTACACCATCCTCCCACTGGTTATCACATAGGTGTTAGTCCCCTACATACATGTTGCATTGTACATGTTTGTAAGACACATGCATGTCGCACACACTCGTGTGATTACCACATTGCCACTGTGGCATGGATATCCTTTTATGTGTTCACACATGTCTGTACTGGGTGTGTAGCTGGTACATAGGCACCCATTGTACCTCTGAACACCGAACGTATACACACATCCATGGGTACAGCACCCCACATAGGGTGTACCTTACACAACAGCTTTACATAACCCAACATTAAAATGCCATGATGTTTATTGAGCTACAACTGTTAATGCATGCGGCTTTTGTACAGATACCACGTCTGTACACATTTGCAGACTACATACTCAGGGGTGACGTCTGCTTCAAAGACAGGGCCCATGTCTGCAAATATGTTTATGGATATACTCCGCATACACAACATACACAATAGCCACTATGACCATGATGCTCATGGATATGTGCACACACGCGACTGTGTGTGGCATGTGCTTGGGGGTTGCATTCCCAGACCGGACACTCATCTTGCTTTGGGACATGATTCCTATGTACATCACGCATGGACAGTCAGTAGCAGTGTTCATGTGATACCTCACTTGCTGGATGGTGGACACATGTATGCCAGGGATCACTGCAGTGGCTGTACTGTGCAGTGATGCAGGTTACACATGTCTCTTCTGTTCACAGGACACTACCCTGGAGAGGTGCCACTGGTGTGTACACTGTAGTTGTTGTTACACATTGACTTGCCAGACTGCATGGTACCCCACTATGAACCTGTGCAGCTATTACATGTCCTTTGTGCATGGTTACTGGTATAGCCCTTCCAGTTAGATTGGCTGTCACACTATAACAATGTCCCATGACTATGGGCCATATGTATACTGTTATCGTACACGCCAATCATGGTCATGTTTGTCTGTCACATCTCTTCTGCTATTCTAGTATGGGAGTAATGTTTGCGTCCTTTGCAAACGCACAGAGTGGAGTACATAGTAATTTCATCATAACTGTCTATACATATCTTAATTACATATTACTCACATCACTATATGATACCTTTGTTATGCATCATATGCCTGTTCTCCTGTGTAACATATCTGACGTATCAATCTACTGTACTATACATTACACATGTTTTACATGGTATCCCATAATTCAACCATTACTTGCACAGAGGGTCCACCTTAGACATGTCATTGACGTTATATGCCCATACACATGCGTACTGTTAAACTATCCCCTGCTATGGCACGTACTTATTGGACATACCCTGCCACTGACAGTGGGTCGTATGACATTGTTCTGTTTAATGCCGTCATGTTGCATCCCTTGTGGTGTCTGTGCTGTTTACCGTGTGGCCCACTGCTGGACGCACATCTTCTACAAGCATTACTACGATCAGCGAGACATCACTACATAAATACCATTCCCCACTTTATGCATGGTGGACACTGTTAATTACTGCAAACCAGGCTATGCATACACTGACATTATGTAATACAGAACATACTATACATACAGTTAGTGTTATACATACTTTGATATCGTTCTGGTGTTTCGTCTCTATCTCGCTCTTCAGTATCACTCTTTCAACTGTTATACTGTATGAGCATACAGTTTGCATATCTGGCAAGTCATCCTTATATACGTCTATACCTGCAACATGTTATTTACTGCCGCCAATTGGTGGTCCGGTGTGACTAATTACATGCACTTCAACTGTGCAGCTACTCCATACACCAATTACGTGGCAGCAGTGGGGTATAATTGAATTCTCCACCTGGGCATTGGCCATTTGCCCTGCCTTCGGGGAGACGGCCTGTATTGTGTTTTGTTGTGTGTAATTGCAACTGCTTTGTGTAGAGCAAGTCTATTTTGGGGTCATGTCCCCTGTGGATTGTGTGTGACGGCATGAGTATGTGGTTCTACCTGTGACTGTACCTGTCATCCTACCCGTCGGATAAAGGACTATTGCAAACACCTGTAACATCGCCGTTTGTTCTGTTATACGACGGATAAAATTTTGCATAGCGCCTTTAAATGTCTCTCACAAGGTATGTCAACGGTTCAGCAGATGTAATTGACTAACTAGATGTTTGGGCTGTGGTTACGGTCTGTATTGCTATTGTTTACAGTGTGGGGGATGTAGGCAGGTGTACGTAGCATATACGGTTTTGTGGGGCTTGCATTTCTACGTAGTCCATATATATGTGTGTGTGTGGGCCCCTTCCCTAATTACAGTGCTATCACTTAATAGATTTCTATTACGGGAATTTACTTTGGGCCATTGTTAATTGGTTTCTATATGGTATGCAGGTGCGGTTGATACTTCCAGACCTCCAGATGTACGGCGATATGTGCAGGGATATTTGTAAATGAATGCTATCCTGTGTATGTCTGTCCCAGATATTTGCAGTCATTGCGGTGGTGTTGGTGTCAGACCCTCTGTCACATGGCTTGCCACCTTTTCATATGGCCATAGTTGGACACTTGCGGGTAACACAGTGGTGTTTACAGGCTGACATATGGCCACGGTCAGTACACAGGATAGCACATACTTTTATCCTCATTACATACCTATTGGTCTTGGTCCTTCACTACTTCACTATTTCCTGCAACTATTGCATATTATGTGGGACATACTAATGCCCTACACTCACAGACAGTTGCCCTTTCTAATGTTTCATGTCAGGACACACCTGCACAGGGGGGGGCTGTCCCTCACAATGTGGGACAGGTGTTTACCGCATGCCTACGGATAGCTATACCCGCACCTACCGTAATCATCTACCTCCGAGTTGCCACCTACAGACACTCTATGCGGACACACACACACACTTTAGTCACACGGGAACACACATGGCACCCTCAACACACACAGGCTACATCACTCACAACCACAGTTGTACATGGTACCTACGTGGACCGCACCGCCGACAGCGGTGACTACATGTCCTTACTATCGTCCTATTGCTAGCGGTTCTACTGTTCCAGTACTGTGTTCTTTCTGTCTTTCATCCTCCTGGTTACGATGTTACGATGTGTTGGTGTGTGACACATTCCATAGTTGGTGGTATCCTGTTTATTTGTACCTCAAAGGTGTTTAGAATGTCGTCGACCTATCTATATATTTGCAGATGCCAGTGACCCCTTGTATATCGACATATATCACACTATCGACCTTTCTATCTGTATTATATATGTGTAGATATATATATATATATATATGTATATATATATATATATATATATATATATATATATATATATATATATATATATATATATGTATATATAGATATATATATATATGTATATATAGATATCTCAGACAGGGGTGGTGACAGGCACGCTACGCCTTTCATTGTGTGTTTGTCAGTGTATACTGTGTTTCCTGGAGTCCGCACATTTGTGTCTGTACCTGTCACATTACACACCTGCCATAGGTTAAGATTACCTCCCATCCCACTTTGCGAGGGACAATCCCTCTTTGTGCAGTTGTGTCCTGCAAAATATTTGTGAACATAGCAAATGTCCTGTGACTTTGGGACAAACATATTCCCTATAGTTTATGTCATGGTTGCATGACACACTTATTCTGTATCTGACCCACCTACATGTTACAGGACACGGAACACGTACCTGCGACCATTACTAGACTATAAGCATTTTATCTATGCAAAACACTGTCATTCTGGTTTTCATCCTGGCCGGGTGTGTGTCGTCCTGCTGACATCTGGCGTATGTCCCACATTGGTCATTTGAACTGTGGCAACCCTACCATACATACATCTTGCCTAGCAATAGTGTTGGGTGATTGTGTACATGACTGCCTGTTCCACTCCTGGCAGTGGTCATTTTACCCTTCATACCAGGCGCTATTTGTTCAGGGGTGACTAATGCTGGTGTCACCTGTTCTATACATCATATACCGTGATCTGCGCAGTGGTCGGTGACACTTAGCCCTGTTTCCTACATATCCGTATAGTTGTATTTAAACATCGCTTACCAGCTGTGGGCAACACTTATTCCCGCTAACGTGTGCTACACATATTCTGATGACCTGCATCTGGAATGCATTACCCGTGCCGTCGGGATTATGTGACATCCCGTGCGGGACGTGAGACCGGGAACATGCACGACAGTCACTGCATGTACCACTTGGAAATATGGGGGTTGTACACAAATTATGTCAATTTGTATGTGCAGTACACTACAGCAGTTACTCCACACTACACTCACATGGAAGACTCCATTAGTTTACAACTTGATGGGTCCAGTTAATGGTATGTCCATGTGATGTTTACTGGCTGTACTCCAGCACTGGGTATGTATATCACAATTAGGTACACCCGATAATTTGCTACACCTTCATACGACCGTGGATGTAGCATGCCAGGGTGACTAATGCCTGTCATGGGTACATCCCCTGCCTTGACACTACATCCATGATTACATTTTGTGGAGCCCCTCAGTAACGCGGCGGGTAATCCGTGATGACTGTGTGTAGGACAGTGCTTACACACATGTGCTCCCGCGATTGCCTCTGCTCCAGTATGCGACAGTTGCTTACTCGATGTTGTGGTGACGGGTGTCACTGTTTGCCCCGTTTGGTGTTTTGCCTCTGACAGTTGGGCATGTACCTACCGATGTACCTGGGAACCTATACACACATCACCGACAGATGCTGATGGGCGCATCTACTGTTCCGGTGTTGACAGTTCCGTGTTCCCATGGCTGTTGCATGTACAATGTTTGAGGGCTGCCTATGTAGGATTCCACAGTGGGCCACCTATACATCACAATTTACAGATGGTCGTGTTTGTGTGCTATCCATGTTACTGTGTGCAGGTGGGGAGGGGTGTCAGTCCGTGGGAGCCTACACTGTCAAGGTATGTGCTATACATTCCCTCTTTGCCAAGGCGTAGGCATATTGGGCACACCTCCGTCTGCCTACTGGGGCTGGCACAGTGTGTCCGTGGTCTGGATCCCTCTGTGCCTGTGTTGGCCTTGGCACTTGCGGTGGGCTGTGAGGCCCTCCCCCATTATGACCCAGCTGCAGCTGTTTCCGCAGGATCATATTATGTAGCATGGCACATACTATGAAGATATGGGCACACGTGCCTGGAGAGTACTGCAAGGCTCCACCAGATGTGTCCAAGCACCAGAACCATGATTTCAGCATCCCGAACACACACTCTATGATGATTCTGGTTTGTGCGTGTGCCTCATTATGGAGTTCTTGCATTGGTGTGTGTGCATTTCTGATGGGGGTCATCATCCATGGCTCCAGTGCATAGCCAGCATCCCCCACAAGATGACCTTGTGGGATGTCCCCCCTGACAAATACCAGATATGGGAGTCGTGGTAGCTTCCAGGGCTGCCAGCACACACATCCATGATAATGCCCTGGGCATTGCACACGACCTGGCAGTTGATGGAGTGGAATCCCTTGTGGTTTATGTAGCACCTACCATGCTCACAGCGTGGTGACTTAATTTGTATGTGCGTGCAGTCTATCGCACCCAGTACCTCCGGGTAGTTTGCCACACGGTGGAAGTGACGTATATTGCTGGCCAACTCCTCCTGAGTTCGGGGGAAGTGTATATGCTCATTGGCATGTGGTAACATGGCATCCAGGAACTGGTGTAGTACCATGGATGCTGATGCCTGTGAGATCCCTATTGTATCTCCAGCTGGCCTTTGAAAGGTACCTGTGGCTAGTATTTGCAAGCTTACACATACCTTCGTGTCCACTGGGATAGGTTCCCCTCTGTTGTTTCTGGTTCTCAGGCGTGGCCGGCACAGCTCTACTATTTGCTGTAAGATGTCCCTGTCCACCCTGTAATGCTCTACTATCTCCAGATCATGTAGCCCCTGGTAGGTTACCCTTGGTCTGAACACTCTTCTCCTCCACCGAGGCCTACGGTGGTTGTCGGCATCATCCTCCACAACGCCGTCGGTCTGTAACACATGCTGATGAATCACAGCTATGGCAGCTCCCAACATGTACATTTTAAAAGTTCCCCATCTGTTTACACCTATGGTGTAGTGTTTGGGAATACACAGGTGTGTGTTGGGTGCTTTCACACTTTATACTGTTTTGCTGTGAACACTGATGATGTCATAGGGTGTGTATGTACGATCGTGGCTACAGGGTATCTTCTGTGTTTTATTTACGAAACTGCTATTGTGCTGCCTTTGGTGTTGCATTACATTTGGATGCTGTGAATTACCTCCTGCCCTTCCATTTATATTTGTGCATGTTACACCTACCATTTGCTGGCATGCATCCAGCTGCCTGCTTTCATTTGTACTTTCCTACACCTGGCTTATCTTGCGTAATGTGTGCTATTGCCGATCTACTTTGGGTTTGCTTTGCTCTGCTATGACAGTTCTCCTATCTTTGCATTCCAGGTCCTCCACACCTTTCTTTGAAATCCTATGCCTCCCCTATCCTGTCTTTCAGGTTTCTGCATGCAGACTTGTCTACTGCCATCGATTGGCCGCCGTGTGTTGATTGGTGTTAATTGCTCATTAGTACGCCAATTACCCTGCTTCAGCATTTCCTTCTTTTCTTCCCCTGACCTTCCTGTTTGTGCTATTGTTCGCAGCGCGTGCATCTGCTTACCGGGTTTCGGGCACGAGTTCATCCCCGTACACATGCGCTTTCGGGCACCATGTGTGCTCTCAGCTGAACGGTTCTATACCCTCCTCCCCACCCCTGTCCTTCAGCTTTGCTTAGCAATGGCCAGGTAAGATTTGCACTGCTCCAATGTGCTTACTGATACGGTGGCACACCCCTCTGCTGATGTCATGTATCACCTTTGATACACTCCTCAGTGTTATAGCGCTGCGCCATCAGGTACATCCTTAATCCGGCGGGATGTTTGCGATTCAGTATTACCTGCCTCATTTGCATGGCATTGACTACTAATTCATAGTTACAGCACCGAACACTGTCGCAGGCCCCCTGCAACCCTTGTGCCTTGCTTGTGGTGTGCCATGCCTACCATTGCATATTATGGTGCAATCCTAATTTGTCTTTCATTGTGATTTTCTGCCATTTTTATATATTTCCTTTGTATTCCTGTTTGCACACACATGCCCTGCAGTTGTACTGTGTGTTACTGTGGACATGACATTAAATGTTTTTTAGGTGTTGTGCATCTTTTCTTGTGCCATTGGCTGTGTATTTGTCCATTGGCATATGTTAACTTTGTAATACATGCATGTGGTCTGCTTCCATAACTCCGATGTTCTGTTTGGGAAAATGTAAACCGTGTTTTTTGGTTTACATTTCCATGGGCTTGCGCTACGCCTGCACCACTTCGTGAATCGCTGTATGCCTTCATTAGCATGGTGCGACACTGTGCATGGGGTGATTTGCATACCTATGCCGAGGGCTGCGTAGCTCTGGCGTACACCAGTAGTGCATGTGGGATTAGTTCATACCTGAATCGCTCAGCGGACATATTTGGTGTTATGCCGCCTACGCTATGCCTGCGCCTGGTGCAAGCTTCATGAATCTGGGGGAAGATCTTTCATCCTAGCCTGAACTGCAATAGACATATCTTTCAAGGTTTACAGAATTACTCAGATTTCACAATTTAGAGGATTTACTATTAATATTGAATAGTCACTTTTTAGACGGTATTTATCTATGTTTAGAATTAGGCACTTTCAGTCCAAAAATGTTATTTAGCAAACTACAAAACATTTTCAGTTTGATGTCATGCCATTCTTTTTTCTTGTTCTGCTCAGTAAACATTATTAAAACATATCATGTCATATTGCCATGGATCTGCTATATCTGTCATTTAGGGTCAGTTTTTCTGCCATGTCTACTTGTTTGTCTGTTTCCCTTGTTTAGATTTTTATATTATAGCTAAGTAGATTTTGTAAGGTAGTTTTATGCCTCCAAACAGAAGTAGGTCCCATGCCTGGGATTTCTTCTTTATGACTGAGAAACTGACTTTACCTCTGTTTGTGCCTAAAGCTTCCATGGATTCAAAATTTCACTCTTGAAAACGACATTTTACTAACTGTGACTTCAACAAGAATAACCAATTAAGGTATAGATAACCTTAAATAATTTTCTCTAAAAAGCAGGATATAATTGGAAAGAAAATTACATTCTATGTCAGATGATGTATCTTCTGTATGCCTGAACAAATCAGGCTGTCCTCTAGTTTAGTTCCCATAGCAGCAGAGTAAACATTAAAGAATGTTACATAGTAATTAATAAAATAAGATTCTGGTATGATAAATGAAACAAAAATGTTAATGCAGTGGTAAGATCTCACTATAACAGTTTTTTTAAGAAAGTCGCAGCTCGTAATTTCAAGTTGGATTATGTTTTACATGATGATATTTTCTCTCCATGACTTTCATTTGTCACTTTGCTTGCTGCTCAACCACATTATAAAAATACAGTAGTTTATGATGCACACAGCCGTATAGTTGTATAAGTTACTAAATGCAACAACACATCATCAAATTACATAGATGCCTTCCACTCTGTGGGTACCCTCAACATACTCCAGTGGTGCTGAAATCTACCAATATAAAGTTTCCTTTTAGATGGTTCACTTTTCTTTATTTTGAATTTGTTTTCTTAGCATAGATGGTCAAGGATGTTTGCCTATGCATGTGATATATTTGTGTATTTTTCTATCTGTGTTTGCTCAGTTTTTTTGCAGAGATGCCTATTAGATCACATTTGTATACTACGTGAGTGTCAGGAGTACATAGTCTCAGAGAATCATGTTTTATTATTATTTTATAATGTTTGGTCTTTCTCACAATTGCAGTGACCATGGAGAGAGAGAGAGATAATAATACAGTAAGGGGAAGTATAGATGTGAATAATAAAGTAAAGGGGTATATAGTCATGTAGGGGGACCTGAACCACTGCAAAAACATTTATTTTGATTTGTAGATTTACTACATCATTTGTTTACTAGTGGTGCATTGCTTTATGTATTCAAGGCAATGGTTTTGTTCCATTAGGATTGTTGAGTTTTGTGTTCAAGATACTGCAATTGAAGTTGAGAGAATCAAGGAAGCCACACAAAGACACACACACACACACACACACACACACACACATACACACACGCACACACACACACACACACGCACACACACACGCACACACACGCACACACACACGCACACACGCACACACGCACACACAGATATAGTTTATTTATATTTATATGCATTTGTGTGTGTTTATAGCAGACATATATACATATGTAAATGTGTGCATATAAATATGCAAATGCATGCTTTTTTCCCTTCTCTGTTATTATGTTTCTGATGGGAAACTTTGCAAGTATGTCGATATCTTACTTCCGCTAATCCATCCATCCATGACCTATTTTTCCCATTTTTGCACATAGGGTTAAGGGGTCACTTCAGCACTGACAGTCAGCTAGAGTAAGGGTTCACACCTGATGATGCTACAAAAATGTTTATATTGCTTGTGGGAATTTTCTTGCCGTTTTCTTTTCAGTTCTTGTTGAATTCTCTTACTGAGACTGGGAGCAAGTATGTTTATAGTTTTTAATCAAACTAGTTGATATGTCATTTACTTACCACTGAGAGTTTGATTGTATACCTTCAAGTTGGCATTAGTGCAGGTGAGTTTTCTATGGTAATAGGTAGGAAAACAGAATGACGTTTAACCTGAATCCAGGCATTCTTGCACAAAGAGGTAAGGGTAGAAGTCATGTTCCACTGGGGGGCTTATTTCTTTGAAATTCTGGCTGAATGGGTCTTGACTGAAAAGTCTGTTACTAGTAGTTAATAATACAGTGGCTTTCATCCAACTGATTTGATGGTCTGCCTTAATGATGAGTCCCTCACACATCAAATCTGACTGTGATGTCCTGGAGGCAACCATCTTTTAGTGCTTTCACACTTGGCCTCCTTTTATCTAGATTAGGTTTTGATGAATAATTCTATTGTCTCATGTCTACCAGGATCTTAAGCAGAATGTCCTTATCTAGAGCAGATCTTTGAAAACTATAAGCAAAATGACATTTAATTATCTGTTGTACTTACACATTTAGCAAGAGTTCCTTTATGCATATACAACACAATGCTTATTTTAGAGGTAAGAAAAGTATCCCTTAATAATGTTTTGTAGTAGTACAAAAGAAATGTAATTTTATTCACATTTTGTGCCTTTTTGTTGACCTCAGTGAGTCTTAAGGACCTTTTTCCATACTGTATATGGTACATGAAACAAAGTATCTTTACAAGAATCGGCAGTCTGCAATGTGAATAAAGTGACAAGGGGTTTAGGGTTTGAGAGCAAAGGGTTAAAGGTGAACTTGCAGAGGGTGTGTGTTTCATGTTTCTCTGCACCTCCTCCATTTCCTGACCTGATTTATTAACCAATATTTCAGACTACAGATCTGACATGTTGCCAGAGGTGGACACACCATATGATATAGTGTGAAGTACTGGTAGAAATTTGAGTGTGGTGTCAGAAGGAAAGCTATTGATGTAGAAATTCTTGCATGGTATAAAAATGTGGGAAAACATTCACCGATACAGAAGTATATATATATATATATATATATATATATATATATATATATATATATATATATATATATATGGGTCTACCTGAGAACGTCGACAGATGAGAAGACCGACAACGAAATCACCGACGCCAGAAGATCGACAAGTCAGAAGACCGACGGATGAAAACACCAACGCGGAGAACACCGAGATGGGGAAAGGATGTGTAAGTATGCGGTAGTGACGGACGTTAGGGTGCGAGTAAGGTAAGTGTGCGATGTTGACGGTCTGTAGGGATAGGGGTGGGTTAAGTGAGTTAGGGTTAGGGGGCGGGTTAGGTAAGGGTGCAGTAGTGATATTTTTTGGGTTAGGGGCGGGTTAAGTGAGTTAGAAAAAAGTAACGAAACAGTCGACCACAGTGTAAACGGAGCTGACAATAAGGCACAGACCAGAGCAATGCAGGTATAAAATAAAAGAGTTTATTCCAAATGTGCACACCGACTGAGCGCTTTCACCAGGTAAACTGGTTTCTTCAGAGTCAAGTGAGTTAGGGTTAGGGCGCGGGTTAGGTGAGTGTGCGATAGTGACGGACCTTAGGGTTAGGGTTTCGGTTAGGGTTGTAGATAGTTGTGTATGTAAGGTTTAGTGTTTGTTTGTTAGGATTTTGGTGTGCTTGTGTTGTGTGTGTGGTTTTTGGACAGGGGATTAGTTTTGTTTGTTGGTTGTTGTTATGATGTGTTGAGTGTATGAGGTGTCGTGTTTGTGAACTGTCGATTATGTGGTGTTGGTGATGTCGTTGTCGGTGTTATGCACTGTCGATGTTGTCAGGTAGATATATATATATATATATATATATATATATATATATATACACACACACACACACACACACACACACACACACACACACACACACACACACATATATATATATATATATATATATATATATATATATATATATATATATAAAATTTTTTTTTTTTTTTTACTTTTCATACTGAGTATGGAAAAGACATAAAATTAAATTATTAGCCTGTGTATAATTCTGTAGCACATATATTTTGTAGTCTGCAGTGAAACAAAACAACTAAACAGGTAAATGTATGTGCAAAGCCACTTGTTTAGAGTTTTTTCACATTTATTACTGACGAAGAAGTGTTTTTATTGAGCAATGAAATCCAGTGCTCTTAAATTGCTTCAGTTTCTGGTTCAACTTGGTTGACCATTCAACCCCGAATGATTTGAAGCTACATGAAAGCCTGACAGAGAATTGTCAGTCCTGAATTAAAAGGCCTGCACATCTCCACTGTAAACTTTATAGTAGCAGAATGTGTCTGAATGACATTCCTGCCAGTCTGTTGATTTATCCTCATTATTACCTGCATCTCAGTATCCAAATGGAATGTATGACACTGCTGTGTACTCCTAATCACTGGTGTGTGGTAGGTATGTTCATATCAGAAACACTGAACATGTGTGAGCCTGAAGAGGTGCCACACCCTGTGGGGATTCTTCATGTTAAACATAGAGTTACTCTGTTCTCAGTATTTCTAGCTGCATTCCAGTCTGTGTAGAGCATGCTTCCACACTCAGAACTAACACAGATACTGTCATTCTCCTACTATACTGTCAGTTCTCATTGTTTATGTTGGCAGCATCAGCAAGCACAGCTGTAGTGCCAACATCAGCTCTTTGTTGAGTGTCAAATACTTCCATAGCATGCTTTCTACTGATCGTACCTGTGTATTTAGAATGTACCCACTTGGCAAGCAAAACAAGAACGTTCATGCAGCAAATGATGCTGTACTGAACCATAACTTTAATGGCGGTAAAATGCTATTGCAGGGCTGAGGTGTCTATGAAAAGAAATGTGCAACAAGCAGACTGCATTAGCCTATATCTAATATGTTTATGAACAGTATAGGGAAACATCTGCTATTCTGGCTTTATCATCAATGGAAAGGGGGAAAGTTGGGCATTTAGGCCTCAAGCATCCAGACCACCTCCAGAAATACATTGATGCTTATTTATTCCAGTCAGGAAGGTAAGGAATCATTCAGTCTCTGAAAGTCATGTGGACAAAGAAGATCCGCCTGCCTTCTGTGGTAGACTGCTCCATTTTAATCTGCCTTGTGACATGTGCTTGGATGACTCAGTCTAAATTGTGATGTGTCAGCAACAGTGGCCCTCTCTTCTGCCTCCCCAAAGCATTGATGTCTTGCAGCAAAAACTGTGATATCTTCTCCCATAAATGTTGAACTACACTCCTTTTACCCAACAGACATAGGCAATCCTGCCTAAGGATTTGCAGTAGGATCTCATTTTCTGCAGTGCTAAATGAATCTTGTGTAAACATAGGAAATATATCAATAGATATTTATGTGATTGTGAAGGGTGGTGAAGGGTGTGTGTACAGATAATAAGAAGGCACTTATTTCACGCAGGCACATAGTCAAGGTGTGCATGTCCCAGGCAGCCTTTGTATTTTACAATGAAATAATTCATAACAGTGAGCAACCTATTAAATGATCAGGTGAGACATTGTGTATGATAACATTACAGTGTACGGTCTCTGAACATGACTAAAAAATGCTAGGATGTCAATGTCACAGGAAGCAGAAATGAAAGGGAATTAAACCAAGTTGTTGGCTGATTGGAATTCTGACAGAGATCTTTCTTCCCATATAGTGTTCATGGCAAAATGTCTGTGCAATACAACCCACCGAGAGGCCACATCCAGAGTGTTAGCCGATCATGTAACACATCTAATAAAAATGCAGTTGCTTTGGTTTCCTTGAAAAAAAGGCATGTTTCCTTATACTCTGTTAGCACTCCCTGTTATAATTGTTGCCTTTGCTCTCACTTTTGGTAATGTTTAAGGTGCTTTGCTATACTATCAGCTGTCTGTCTGTCATAAGTCATGTAGAGCTGAAACAGGTTGTATATCTCTGTGATGAAAAGGGTAACCTCCTCCTTTACATATAACACAGAATGAAATGCAAATGTACAGGATATATTCAGAACCTATCCTTGCACAATGGAGCATTATTAGATTATACCAATTAACTCGGTAAGACTAACTAGTACACTCCATTAGCTCTGCGATGAGTGAGCATAGTTGTCAAAATGAAACACATGCACCTTACTGCGCAAATCCTGAAATAGTAATGCAAATACATCACTTTCTAAATTCAGTTTACTGTGCTGCATATTTTTCAATAAATGCAAATAAAATAGTGATGTTCCTAAGCTATGCAACTTTATATCTTTTCCCTACTACATAGTCAGATGAATGCTTGTTGCTCAACAGTGGCTGCCAGTAACTGCATTATGGCTCATGCTGCAGAGTATTTATATTTAGCTTGTGCATGAGACACGCATCAAGTAATAAGGCATCATAATGCATGTGTAGGATATTTATGTGTGGTCACACCTATCACTAATAGATTGAATGAGACTGTACTACTGAAATTTTATAACAATGAGTGGTGATACAGTGTGACTATTGTTCACTGGCATTAGTCATGCAGACATAAAGAAAAGAGATTGAATTTTGTTTCCCATGGAGTGAATATGGGAACAGGCTGCTTGGCTGCTTTACCCATTTATAAAACTGGATGCCCTTGTTACATCCAGAGCTGCACATTAATAAGGATGCTAGATATCCCATGGTCTACACAATAGTGCAGGCACTGTTATGATGATCTCAGTTAACACTAACCCAATCTCCTCTGCCAGTGGGAAAAAGATTCAACAACTCCACCCTTAGATGTAATCTATGTATTTATTTTAACACCTTTTTTATGCCAACTGCACATGTATAAGAAAAGATGTTATACTATCTCCAGAGGTATCCTGAGAAAAATGTCAGTGACAAGGGTTATTAATACATGCTAGGGCTGCAGCTTGTATCTAATTATTTCTAAGACAAAATATAAATGCATGCCAGTGAACCTACTTAGTATTAACATTTCTTGTGTTATTTTATGTGGCACAGATTGAGATGCAGAACCACAGGTCAGTACTGTGCACACCTAAGCTATGTTTATATTTATCTATATCTATCTATCTATATATATATATCTATCTATATATATATATATGTATATATATATATATATATATATATATATATATATACACATATATAGATATATATATATATATATATATATATATAGAGAGAGAGAGAGATACATATATATATATATATATATATATATAGAAAGAGAGAGAGATCGATAGATAGATAGATAGATAGATAGATAGATAGATAGATAGATAGATAGATATAGCTAGATATGGATATATAGATAGATAGATAAAGATATATAGATATATATTGGTGCATGATAGGGACATGTCCATGGATTATATACCATTTATTGTTATTACTGCTCTAGCAGATTTGATGCAGCCTCAGTTTAAGACGAACCAACAGCATGATCAGTGCTTCACATCATTTAGAACAGTGATTGTCCTATCTAAAATGTTTCATCCTTTACCTATCCTATTGTACTAATGAACATGTTTATTATACAGCATATGAGTAGTAAGTGTTAAACCAGATAGGTGGCTGTGAAAGAAAGAGATGACTGAAAGCATGGCAGAGTATGACTGTCATATAATTTAAATTAATCTGAATTTAAATTGTATCTTATCATATGTCACACTAATGACAACTGTTCCATTGTATTTCCATAATGCAAGGCAAAGTGAAGAGGAAATTGATGCCTAGAACCTGCATCATAGTCCCCTGCTGTTGCAAAACAGGGTGGATCTAGTAATATGGATGGGAAGTCCTCTCCTGATGGGAGTAAAGGCCTCTTTGAGGAAGGTAACCTACCTGCTTCACACAAAGTGGTCCAGTCTCAGCTGCAGCAGTTAGTGGAGACTAGAGTGGTTAAACATTTGGATGAGCCTTTCTGCTGTCTAGAGAGTTTCCTGGAACAGATTTTAGATACATTCATCAGTCCAGCTCTGATCGTCAGCTGACCACACAGTACTCAGACCTATGCCATGAACCACATACTGCCATTACATGTGTATTCTTTTGTCTAGATGCCTTATGAGCATCCCACACCACATGTTGCTCTTAACACCAAGCAGGGCATAACATGCTTGGTGTCACCCTATTCATAATATTGTGCCTCATACTTGTATATGGTCCAGCCTTCACAATCACCATTTGCCTACCCTCTGTGTGTATCTGCCCATCCTTTACCACCCCCATGTCTTGTGTGTGCACAACCACTCCTGTTTGTCTGTGCTGTTTTATGTCTTCTATTTGCTTCTGCAAGCTTTCCTGCTACTTATCTTTATGCTAGTTTTCACTTTCTATCCATTTCATACACCTTAACCCTTCATTTTGCTATGAAAAGGAGGATCTAGCCCTTCAAATATTTCACTCTTCTGCATGTACTCCTCATATGTTTCCTCTGCTTGTCATCATCCCACATTTCATTATTTATTTATTTATTTATTTATCTGACATTTATTGACTGGGTTAGTTTGGCTGAGCAGGTGCCCATTTTCAGCAGAAAAGCTCCATAAAAATAGATAATATGCAGTAAATTAAAAAGTAGTCACAAATATAATTAAAAAGTAATTACATATAAATTCAACACCTACAACGTTACAATAAGAATAATTTGATATTGTGTCACAGTAGGCACATGTAGTTGCATCTTATGCAAAGATTAAAGCAAATTTCTTTACTAATATAAGGCATAATCCTACACATGTAAGGCATCCTCTTATACAAAGTGACAGTTGCAGTGATAGGATACAGTAGTTATAGTAGGCATAGCAAATGTCCTCATATACAGTCACTAAACTGTTTATTATCGAAGCTTTAGTGATAATTAGTAAAACATGTGCAAGGATGAAGGTTGTTGTATAACTTATCCTGCAGAATAAGTACACAGATGAGAGAGGGAGTGCTGATAGAAAGAAGAGGGGAGAGACTGAACGGAGAAGAGGTTGTTACAAGAAGGGAGGGATAGTGGTTGAATAAGTTGTGTCAGTGGAAGAGTTAAGTAAATAGTCTTCTAGTGTATTTTGAAAGAGTTTGTGTTAGAAATTAGTCTTATGTGTTGGGGCAGTTTATTCCAAGTATTTGTGACAGACTGGTTATGGAGAAGTTTGCCAATGGTTTTATCAGATTTGTAAATCTGAAGGAAATGTTGGTCTGAGCTGTGGAGTGTATAGTTAGGAATACAGGGAGTGATGAGGCTAGAAAGAGCAGGACAGGAGTGGGGTTTGTTTAATTGAGAGTGGGTGGGGTGAAGTTGGGGCAGAAGGAGTTGATGATGAAATTCAAACCACTGAAGGCTTTTTAGAAAAAGGCAGTGGTGTGAGCAATATGGTAAATTGGCAGCAAATCTAGCAGTTTTACTATATGCACGTTCAAGCTTAGTCAAGAGATGTGTTTGAAGATTACTGAGGATTGGGCAATACATAGAAGGGTGGGTAGAGGGTAGGCTTGTGCCAGAAGGAGTTTGGATTCATTTGTCAGGATTTTTTTTTATTTCTATACAGTAGTTCAGGTTTTTGGTGTGTCTTTTTAATCCAGCTTTGGATCTGTAGATCTAATTTAAGTTGATTGTCAACTATAACTTCTAAAAGCTTAGTGTGGGGGTTCAACCTTCAAAGTTGTGTTGTTAAGCAAGGTGACAGAGAAGGTGGATTTGAGGTATGGTGGGATTTAGGGAAGAAGAGCAGGAGTTTAGTTTTGTTAGGATTAAGAAGGAGTTGATTGGAAGTTAGCCATTTTTCAAATGAGTGGAGAGTGAGAAGGTGGGTAAATTGTCAGATATAGATACTATACAGCCTCCTTCTACTCCATGTTCTTGCTGATAAAGGTGTGAACTTTTCTGCTGCACTTTTAGCCTCTACTCTTTAGAGCATGTTGCCAGGCTAGACAGCTCTCCTATTTTCCCTACTTCACTGTACAGAGTTTAGCTGTACCTGCAAGGAAGGGGGCCCCTAAAAATGAAAAGAAAATGTAAGGTGATACATCATAGTGCTATTGGCAGCCATAAGTTGTCTGTCAGTCAGTTTTGAATTTTAGTTGGGTCTGCAGCCACGCATAGGCAGAATTTGTTTCAGCTACAAATAATTGTGTCATCATGAAACTAACGGGAAATGTATATTTTCTCCCACAAATCTCTGGACAGCTGTCACATTTCATGTTTTCTCAGGGCACAAATCTCAGGTAAAAGCTGTCCTATTCCATAAATAGAGAGATGCTAAACCCTAGTAACTTAACACCATTATATAACCCTGTCACCGGTTTCTTTTTTTAGTCAGCTGTTAGTTTCTATTGTCTCTTACTGGTCTGTGCATACAGCCATCTGTCCTTGTTACCGAATTAACATTCCAATTCACTTACCAGGCGACAACTTGAGCTTATTTAAAAGCCATCATAGGCGCCTTAATATTTCACAGGATTTCGGAGGAGGCCTTGCTCTCTGCAGAACCTGTGTCAAGAGGACAGTGCCATGTGCTGATAATTTAATTGTGGATTTAATGGAGTGTAACGCTAGTGGGCATTATTGTATTTAGGGAATAGGCAGTAGTACTTTGGCAACCTGATGGGTGTTAATATACAAATAATTGCTACAGCAGGGCGAGTCCGCCGCTTCATAGCAGAAAAGAAAAAAAGGTTGTGTGTAACAGTGTATCTGAGTAAGTAAGACAGAGATCGAGGCTGGCAGAATGAGCAGATATTTTACACTCATTGAGCAATGCATTTGCTGTTTAGCAAGTGTAAAAAATTAAACAAAAAAGCGCTTGTGTGCTTATGCTCTCTGTGTGTGTGAGTGAATGTGTATATGAAAGCAGAGGAGGCTCTGTGTATGTGTCTGTTACTGTTGGACCTCTTCAAAGAATGTGTATTTGTGTTCATAATGGTGGTCAGCAGATAAATAAATGTTATTAATGTAGTTGTTTAAAAATTTAGCATTTCCATTGAAAAGGCTTGCTTTGTGATGTTGTCTAACAGAACTTATAAGAGCAGAGCTAGTAAAGGAAAAGGCAGCAAAAGATGCCAAGAAGCAACTTGAGAAAATTCCAAAGTTGTCAACGTATTTTATGGTGCAATCCAACCTAGAGGTACAGGCACATGAAACAGACAGTGCTAGCAGTGACGAGTCGTATCCAGAAGCAGAAGTATCCAGAAGTTCTTCGAGTGAGGTGGAAGGTGAACACAGTTGTCTACCAAACAAACTGTGATAGATATTCCAGCTGCGACCAGGAAAGAAGTATCTGAATTTGAACCACTGACTGATGATCCTGAAGATTGGCCGTCTATAATATTGGACAGACAAGTGTGTGACATTGTTGAACGTGGCCCACCGCAGCAGAATGAAAGTTATGGATTTCCATTTAATGAGGAAAGACATAGGTTCACAAGTACTCATTTCTATTGAACCATAGCAAACGGTGAGACAATAAGACTTTCATGGTTAATGTACTCAGTCCAGAAAGATGCCATTTTTTGTTTTTGTTGTAAATTATTTGGCACTAGCGGTATACCGCTACGTATTGGAATATCTGCTTGGAAAGCACTGTCAAAAAGACTTCAGTGGCATGAAAAGGCAAAGGTCATCAAGACTGTATGGTGAAATGGTTTGAACTTCAGTCAGGCATAGTAAACCGTACATCAATTGATCAAGTTGAATTGCAGGTTTTTATGAAAGAAAAAGATTTTTGGAGAGATGTTGCCAAATGCATGATGGATGTTGTTATTTTCTTATCCTAAAGAAACTTGGTATTTTGAGGAAGTAATGAAAAGCTTGACGATTGTTCAAATGGCAACTTTTTTGGGACTGTTTGAATTACTTGCAAAGTATGATACTGTCCTTAGCGAATTTTTACAGAGGATTAAGAAGGCAGAGACACATGTTAAGTACCTCAGTCCACAGATCCAAAATGAGCTGATTCAACTTGTTGCCAGTAACAATCAAGAGGCCAACATAGCGCAGCTTAAAAAAGCAAAATATTACTCAGTTATTTTGGATTGTACTCCTAACATGTCACGTGAAGAACATATGTCAGTGGTGTTACGCTTTATTGAATGCAATGGTGATGATGGTGTCAATATTCATGAAGCATTTGTTGGTTTCCTGATGATACAATTGGCAAGGGCTTATTGGAAGTGTTTCTTGAAAAGGCAGACAACTTAGGAATAGACATTGCTGACATGAGAGGCCAAGCTTATGATAACGGCTCCTATATGAGAGGAAAGAATAAAGGAGTTCAAGCCTGCATGCTAGAAATAAATGACCGTGCATTGTATGTACCATGTGGAGCTCACACTTGGAATCTTGCAATATCAGATGCAGCAAAGTTATCAAAATATGCTGTTGACGTTTTTGGTCTGATTAACAGAATATATGTTGTCTATTTGTCACCTGCACGTTGGGATATACTTCAAGAACATATGCCAATATCTGTTAAAGGGTTATCGGACACTCGTTGGGAGGCAAGAATTGATGCTGTGAAGCCATTCCGTTTTAACCTTGAAGAATTGTGCAATGCTTTGTCATCTTTGTGAGAACATGCACAAGAAAGATGGCAAAACAGCAACAGAAGCCAGTGTGCTTTTAGCCCATGTTACTACATGGCCTTTTGTTCTGACTGTGTGCACATGGTATGATACACTGTTTCACGTCAATAAAACCAGCAAATTAATTCAGTCACCAGATGTTTCAATTGACGCTCTACAGGCAGAAGTCTGTGCTACAATGAAGTTTTTCCAAGACTATCGAAATGTAGGATATAACTCTGTAGTCATGAATGCATGTGAAATAGCAGAGCATATGGGTATTGAGCAGGTGTTTCCAGAAACCAGAGTGCCACGTAGGAAGAGAATGTTTGATTACAAATGTGCTGATGATTTGAGTCATCTTTCTGCTGAAGAAAAATTCAAATCGCAATTCTTTCTTGTTCTCACTGATCAGGCCATATCTTCTGTTTTGTCGCGATTTGACCAACTCATAGAGCGGTATAAGTTCTTTGGATTTCTGTACAATGCTAACAGCCTATCACAGAGAAAATGATCTGGAGAACTGCTGCAAAAAGTTTGAAAGAAAAATGGGAGACATTGATGCCAACGAGCTCATAATGGAATTGAATCATTTTATGTCATCGAGAAAGAGAGAGGACTTGTCACGGCAAACATTTTTTTAATGTACATATACAAGAACAGCCTTCAGGAGGTATATCTGAATCAGTGCATTTGGATCAGAATTCTTCTGACCACACCATTTACTGTCGCTGGTGCTGAAAGGAGCTTCAGCAGGATGAAAATGATCAAGAATATCTTGCGCTCAACCATGACAGATGACAGGCTTTCCACTTTTACAGTTATCTCAATCAAAAACAAGATTGCCAGATCCCTGGACTATGTTGCACTGATTAACTAATTTGTGGAAAATAAGGCTCAAAAGAAGTACTTTGCGTAAATACGCTAACAGTGTATGGAATACATGTACACTGTAGGCCTCTGTATAAATAATATGAACCCTATATATATGTCAGCATGCTAAGAAGACATTTCTGTTCCAGGCATGTTTTATTAATAATTTGTATGCAATTTTGTGTGCATTATGCTAATTGAACAGTCATGGACCAACTGCACTGCAATGCAACTTTTAGAATTACATTTCATGTATTTCATTAATGATGAATACAGCATACGTGAGTTCATTGGGTGAAAGCAGTCTTTTGACGTGCATATTTATGCAACTGAAGAACTGGATTCATTATTATAGTTCACTATAGTAAGCACTAAGCTGTAGTAGTTTAGGATTATTTTTAGCTTGGTCTTAAAGCATTTGTTGATGTGTCTGGACAGTGTGGCCAATAAACTGCTAATTTCAGAGGGGTAGTATAAAGAGCCCCAGACGTATGTTCGGAGGGGGCCACGTTCTTTGTTGCTTTGCATTAATTAGTAATATGAGATCTGAAGTACTAGCTGTACTACCATACAGTACCCCTGCACTCATGAATAATGTGAGATCTATGCTGCATGGTAAGATAATGGAGTAGGAGCATTGTTCAGTATATAACAATGGAGGTATGACAGTTATTAGAGAGTGCACACCATCGCACCAGTACTAAAATGATTGATCATGTTGTGCAGCACAGCTCACCTATGAAAACATACCACAGCTGTGCAAGAAATTTTCATTAGTCCAAGTAAATGTGTGAAAAAATGAAAACAAGCTCATAATACAGATGCTATAATAAAATACAAACTGAAATGGCTGCGAGATGGTTTCCTATCAGAGTTTTGAAGATGGTATGTGGCAACAAACAAGCAGCATGAACTTACAGTCATAATAAACTCTGCTACTGCAAATAAGATAGAAAGCAAACCAAACAAAAAGACAAGCTTCTGTAGTCTATGGTGGTAATAATATGGGTTTTAAACTTAAAAAGTCACAACAACAAAATATTAATGTTGTGGAAGCAAATGGGCAATAGAAAAAGTGTTGCTTGTGAGAACAATAGAAATGCAGGTAGTGATTCTATGAAAACTGTTGAGGTAGACAGTGCAGAAATAAGCTGTGTAACAAACTAACTGACATTAAAGTACCAGAAGATTTGTTAGGAAGTCTGGACTAAAGAATTATGAGTAAAAGGTGATACTAATGCATTTGACTGGCAAGAAAGATGTTATATAATGTCAAGTCTGCATTCATAATGGTCTCTTTTAAACTGCATGCTAATTAAAGTGTGTGTGCTTACATGTTGCTCTCAGTTCCTGAGCAAAAGCTAAACCCCGAGTGTCAAATATCATTGAACTCTGTGTGCAAGAAAAAAAAGTGCATAAGCTGCTGTAATTTAAGTTAAACCAACCTGACATAATGGGCAAAGATGCTTGTGTAACTTGGGGCATGAATGAGAGAACAGAAGCAGTTCAGCTAGAAATTGTTGACTAAAATGGAATTTCATACAAAACATGAAAAGTCTGTCACAGGAATACTGAAGAATTTCATGATTCAGTTCAGTAAGAATGTGCGAGAGGGCAGTTTGCATATCCACAAAGGCAGACAGAGAATTCAAAGCAGCAGTCCATGCAAATCACTGGATGACACAAATGCAAAACCAATGGAGGGATGGTCTAGTTCTGGTCATAAAGTAACTGCATTAAATTTAAGGCAGAATTTTCAGAATGTTTCAGAAAAAAATCTCACTAAGAAGAGAGAATGCATCAAAATGTGTTTGTTGTTGGTGTTTTATTGCAAGTCCAGAAGCATAAAATGCAAAGTGCAGACACAAAGACTGATGGGTTAGAAATATAGTCTCAAGTATTTCTCGAGCTAAGATATTTAAACACAGAGGATCATATCAAATTATCACTAGAAGCTGTGTCAGTAACTTCTGGTCCATGAAAAAATGAAAATGCATAAATAAAACTGGTATTCACATATAGGAAGTAATCAGTTCTGAAATGTATGCATAATATTTTTCAATATTCTTAAAATTATAAACATTTCTACATCATATATGGTCTCTGTGTTCATACTTTTTAGCAGCATTACACACTTCCAAAAACAATTTACCAGTGCAAATGCAATAAGTGCATGCAGTCTTTAACTGCAGCTATGACAACACCTGGAGCTAAATAAGTGTAGTGCTTCCTGAAATGGAAATATCCAACATCACAAAGCAGCAGGTGGTAGCAGAAAGTTATTATTAATTTACCATGTTCTTCCTGAAGTTCATGAGGAAAGCAAATGGGTTTGCAGTTATTTTTACTCACTCATTTTATCTGACTGTATGGAGAATATTGTATTCTCATATACTGTAACAGTCAAACACCTTAATTTTGACAGTTTGGGGGAGCTATATCTGAGAAAACTGTAGAATGCTCCTCTAAAACATATTCTAATCATGGCAAAGCTGTTCCTTTTCTCTCTTTTTTTAATTTCCTCCTCATGTGAATAAAAAAAATGTATAATGGCGAATTTAATTTAAAAATGTAAACACACTGGTAGAACTAAAGTTGACCATTCTAATCCTTGCAATTATTTCTAAGCAATGTTTTTTTCCAGTCCCTCAAAGTGGGGACAAACAAGTTAACGGTATGCTTATATTCAACAAAAGTAAAGACTCTGCAACAAAATTCTTACACTGCATTTATTGCTACAATTGATGTCACATAACATGATGTAGAAAAACAAAACACAATGGCTTGCTTCCAAAGATAAATATAATTGGTGGTAAAAGACAAGTATAAATGTACAACATCAGTAAGAATGAAGTCCAGATGCACACTTTTACTATTTATAGAAGAAAATCATGTAAGAAATAAACACTTTGATGCTTTTAATTTAATCCGCTTCTGCACAGTTCCTCAAGGTGTAAATCTTTGACCTTCATTTATCCACAGAAAAAAATGTCAAGACACAGAGGATCAAATGGTGTTTTCTACAGAAAATCATTGCCAGTGGAATTTCTAAGTGTGCACCTGTAATAATTCACTTGTTTTGGTAGATTTCTCCTTTTTTTGAGATGGTGCAACTACATACTTGGTATATATAAGTTTGTAGGAGGGGCAGAGTCTTGCCCTACACTTTGGGGGTGCAGGAGGGCTTCCTCTCCTGCAAAACAAATGTTTAAAATTAAATTTCTACCCTTCTATGTTTCATGCATTATATTTCAATATTTTGGTTCATCAGTGTTCTGGAGGTCAGTGATTCATAGTAGAACCTAAGAGTCCCTCAACAGTTCTATACCACAAATATGAACACATTTTGATTGCATAAATTCTTTTTATGCAGCTGCCAAAATGTTATAAAAGCAGCTATGTTAAGTCAATAATATTTAACAGAAAGATTACAAGGCACTTCATAACAGCCCCACTATCTAGTCACAATCAAGGCTGCACATAAAACAAAGAGGAAGTGCATCTAACTCTATATGCCTGACATACATAGAGCCTGATGAAAGTGCTGCATATAGCAACCACAATGTGGCATCACAACCAATGCAAAAGGCAAAGAATCCTAGCTGACGTTCACGTACAAGCCCAGCTGTGTGCATGCTTAGAGGCAGCAGTCATCATTACTTTACTCTAATGCATTCTCCTATGTGAAAGATAATCTAATTTAGCCAAATACTCCAAACCTCTATTGCACAGTTATTAGTTACAAGTTAAGGAAAACAAAATATGTAGGTTTATATTCCTAGCAGACATGCATTCACACACAGACCACTGTAGTCTTCTTGGGAAATCTAACTGTCCCTCAGAAGTCAAGGACTAGTTCTACATGAAGGCTTTCATTAAACCTTTGAAATGCTTCCTCAACCTTTGGTATAAATCTGACTTGTTCAGCCAGATTCCCTTGCTCAGATTAGTAAGGAGGCACGCAATAGAGGCAGACTGAGGGATAAACCATGATTAGTATCCAATCAGCCTCAAAAAACCCCTTACCTGTTTCTTTAAAATTCTTTACCTTTTCCTTTGCCTAGTGGACAGGCTCGTCCCTTACAGACTCAACCATCTCTCTCTCTCTCGCTGTCTCTCCCACTTAATTTATCCTCTTCTAGAAACATATCCAAGGTATAGTTTCTTTGTTAATCAAATGCAAATATCGAAGAGGAACAACATAATCACAGCAGAGGTAGGCCAATGGATGGTGGGGTCCAGTTAAAGGAAGATAACTCTCCAGTGGTCCAGGCTTGTAGATCTGGTCTTAACCAGACTATGCGCTAGTGTTTGCTAATTTGGTTTGGTGACTGAGTATGTGCCCATAACAAGACCTCTTCTAGGTCATCTCAGGAAGAGATGCCTGAACTTAGGTATGAATTCAGTTGAGGATTTTGTGGGTTTGATGAGACTGGGGACAGCCTTGAGCTTTATAAGGAAAACACTGAGACATGATATTTTGTACATAGAGCAACTCCACATACTCCTGTACACATCACATTCTCAGTTCAATCATGTGATCTGTTTCAGTGTGGCAGCACAACAAAATAATGCAAAATGTGTGGGGTCTGAAAAAATACAGTACTTAATTTCTCTCTTTTAAATTTGGAAAATAAAAACAGTTAATCAAAATACACAGTGCTCATTTGTGAACACCTGGTATCACTGTAAATACCGATACCTTGAAAGAATCTGAAAAGTCAACAGAAATGTTGGACCTAGTGAAAATAGCAGGCCATGCTTACTCAAACTGGTGGATTTTTTTGAAAAGGTCACCAAAGTAATGGATGAAGGCAAGATGGTACACTCCAGATACCTCAACTTGACAAAGCATTTGACACAATTCCCTACTCAGGCATAGTAGAAAAGCTAAACAAACTGGGAATAAACCCCTATGTCAACCGCTGGATTCCAGCTGGCTCACAGATAGGATGCAAGAAGTGACCAGTCACCAGTGAATCCCCCCAAGGTTCTGTGCTGGGACCTGTCCTGATTTGCATCTACTTTCTGAAGTAAAAACAAATACAAAATGACTCTGGCTAACTAGTTTTGCAGATGACTGCAAGGTAAGAGCAATCGCTAAATCCCCAAATGACTTAGCCATCCTGCAGGAAGGTTTGTCCCAAATAAATAGCTGGTGCCAAAATCATGGACTGAAACTAAATGCCAAAGAAACTGGATTCTTTGGGAAGTCATTCATCCGAGGGAATTGCTATATTAACAATACACCTCTAAGAGTTGACCAATTTGTTTGGGATTTGGGAACTTAAGTGGACAGTGACCTAACTTATGACCATTTTGTCCATTGTTGTAAGAAAGTCCTTCTATATTGCACAATGTATAAACAAAGGGATTGTGGCTAGATCTTGGGATATCACTATCCTTTACCTCAGACCTCATTAGGCCAATCATTGAATATAAGTCTCCCTTTAGCATATATCTGTCCAGACACATGCAACAAATGGAATCCCACAGAGATACCTTACTAAAAAGGCACAAGACCTAACAACATGTCCTATATGGACCATCTCAAAGCCCTGCCACTATGCTTGGTATTCCACAGAATGCTAACAAGTGACCTATGTCTGCCATGCAAGGCATCCTCTGACCCAATACTGATGGATTTACTGCACATCAGCAAGTCAGATAGCATCAGAAATACTCAGTCTAGGGATATAAACCTCTTCTGTAGCATCAACAAGATGATTTGGAGGGATGTGTATATCTCACAAATGCCACTGCTCAGAAAGACGTCCCATCCAAATAAAACAAAGTACATCACTGTCCATATTCAATTGCAAACTGGATCTATGGATGAGTAATTGAAAATGTACGCCAGGTCCACCCCCTGTACTACTAATGGACAGAGGCAGCTCCTAAATGCTATATCCTATGCATGGATCCCCTGAAATTATCTATAGTATGATCCTAGTTGTTCTTATTAGGAGTAATATATAATTATTGAACATGGAATGAGTAAGGCCAATCTCTAACCACATGGGGTAGGTTCATTTGAGCACAAAATGGAAAAATGGCTAGGTTTAAAATGGCCTTCAAGGCCAGCAAGCCTAGTACTTTCTTATGACCCTAAGAACATATTAGATTTTCAAAGCAAAAGAACATGAACAATCAGACCATAAAGAAACTCAACAACTTTGCAATATGTATGCACAATCTGTGAGATGCATTAACAGAATTAAACATTTTTGATCATTATAAACATATTTGCACAAGACCAAGATTTTTTTATCCTCTGCAAGCATAGTTATCGGACATCCACACTGCTATTTCTCCACTACATATTAGAACTCCTTAGTTTTGCTCTAATTTCAATTCAAATGTGTCACAGATATCCAGCCTTTTGGTTTAGTTTCTGCAACATTCAGTTTGCAATAATATTCAATAATTCTAGTAAATATCAGATATTCCACACACAAACTCACCACTTTTACAGAGTGCAACACTTTCCATTCCCTTGCTATGACCATTTTTGGTAGAAAAGCTTGTAGCATTCAAGTGGCCAATTCCTCCTTGCTCCAACCTGCTTTATGTCTCACTACCCCAGGTCCCAGTGTTGCCCAGGACCAAGTTGAAGGTTTATAAAATATCTCAATTCAGCTATAACTTGCCTGCCTGCACCTTTGTTGTACTCTTCTTGACTCCCAAAACAAATGAAGCAGTCCTGTTTCTTAAGCTCCACATTTCTAGTATTTCAACTTAGAAATCCGTCTGCCACATGATACTTTATTGGGTTCTTTGCGTCTTTCATGGACGCCGCACAATGCTTTGGCACACTACTTGCTCAGAATTTCTATTAACAAACCAGATAATAAAATCCCATGATGTATATATAGCTGTTCTCATCAACAAGATCAAGGTGTAAAGAATTATTTTCTTATGCATCACCCTTCTTCAGCATTTCATACACTTGTGACACTATCAAATCATTTTTGTAATCCTTTGCATGACAGTGTTGAGACTCAGAGCAAAGGTGTGTAAATATATATATATATATATATATATATATATATATATATATATATATATATGTGTGTGTGTGTGTGTGTGTGTGTGTGTGTGTGTCTGTGTGGAGCATATCTACCTGATTTGTTGTTATAATTCACATTACAGTTGGAACTTCAGTTAGCAATATGTTCCTTGATTTCAACATCATATGCAATTATTTAAAGTGAGCACTGTCATGCAAAGGGACACCAAAAATGATTCAATACTGTCACAAGTCTGCCTAGGAAAAGGAAGCAGAGCAGCAACTTGTCAGTAACCATCATGGGTACAAATGTTCTTACTTCAGAGCAGTTAATAATGATGACATAATCTGTGCAAATTCCTGTCATTACATGTATTGGTTGAATTTTTTTTTTTTTCTCCCAGGAAATGTCTAGCATTTTCTGTCTACCTGCGTGTTTTCATGCTCAGCTATACTTGATATTTATTTATTTATTTATTTTAAATTTGTTGACAGGGGTACACCACTGATTTCAATGGATCAATTTCAGTCTCAGCCCATTAACCTAGAAACCATATTCGTTATATTTTACAAGCAAAAATGTGTTTAGTGGTGAACTTCCACAATGTGTTTCATTGGACACAGAATTGTGCTACCTCAGGATTAGTTTACCTCATGATCTGTAAGAATTGTAACAATTTTTATATTGGCAAAGAAGTCTTTGTAAATTCATTTACAAACATCTATATGCTATTAAGAATGGTGATGAGAATATTGCCCTTTTTAAACATACGAAGTATTATTGTCAGGGCAATAAATTTCTTTTTGGCATATTGGCATATTGGAAAAAGTTAGAAGAGATGAAAAGGCTGGTTATTGGAAAAACAAAGTGGATGAGTGTGAATTAAAGTAGCAATTGAGGTTAAATGCCACAATGGCACCAGGTATTAAAGAACACACTTCCATAGTACCAGTACTAAAGAAGAAGGCTATGATTTTATAAAGTTTTAACTTTGTATGTTCTTGACCTATTTGCCTTTAAGACCAAAATGATTGTGTATTGTTGAGATCACATAATGTTTTTATCATTATTTAAGAGGATGTTGTGTCAATGTTGAATGATTCTGAAAAAGTCCTATGTGTAAGGACGAAAGCACTTGACTATTTTTATAGGGTCTATATTACAAGACCGAAGATGCATTCTTTCGAATGCGTCTTGGTCGAACATAAAAGGCTGAAAACGCAAAATATCAAAGTGACTTTTAAGCTAATTCTTTCCCTGGGAAATAATTCACTTGGCAGCTTCAGTACTTTGTCATTTTCTGCACTGTAGTGCGGTCTCGGAGTTGATATATTTATGTAGGGAGGTGTGGGGGGTGAAGCCCCCCACTTAATGTAATGTTTGAAATTGTTTTTTATTTATTTATTGTTTTTTGTTGGAACAGCGATTTTTTTCACTTGGAAAAAAAGGGTCTGTATTAGATTAACGAAGTTTCAGAACTTCAAATACCATATGGTCGACACCATATGATCGAAGTTCTGAAACTTCAAAAATCTAAAAAAAAAAACCCAACAAAACAAAATTAAGTGCTTTAAGCAGGGGGGCTGCACCCGCCTGCTTCCCCCACACCTACCGCTACTTAAATATACCAACTCTGAGATCACGCTACAGTGTAGGAAAAGGTAATCTTCCCTTTCTGTGTCATTCTCCATTAAAGTGCGATCTCGGAGTTGGTATATTTAAGTAGCGGAGGGTGTGGGGGGTGCAGGGAGGCTTGCCCCCCTGCTAAAACACTTTTACTTTACTTTACTTTTTTTTTTTTTTAGATTTTTGAAGTTTCAGAACTTTGATCATATGGTGTCAACCATATGGTATTCGAAGTTCTGAAACTTCGTTAAGCTAATATAGACCCGAAAAAAGTCGCTGTTTTGACACTTCGACATTGTAAGCTTTTGCTTAAATAGGGTTGATTAATCACCATTCACTTTTTTAAGCATTCGGTGATCTAATATAGACCATTTTTATATTTTAGTTTATTAAAGTGTTTGTACGTTTATTGCATGGTTCTGTTCATTATTTTTCACCATTTGGACCTTATTGGGACTTGTACCACCTTGTTGGCCTTATGTGTTTGGTTATGGTTGTTGCCCTTGATTATACACACTGGTTCGTTTTTTCTTGAGTTGGTTGGATTCAGCGTGTTGGTGGTGTTTCCCGTGTCATCTGTGTACAGAACACATTAAATCAACAATTAACTTTTTGACTTCAAGATGTCATTGGACATGAAAACTCTGGTTGGAGCTGGTCCTCAACAACATCAGGACAGCCGTAGCTCCATTAGTCACAGGAATAACAGTGGGAATGAAAGCGAGCTTACTCAGTTATACACCAAAAGGTATTGGCACCCTATGGTCAATAAAAGCTTCGAAAAAGACTTCAGTAAAAGAAAAGACTACTGCTTTAGTGTAATACAATTTAATTCCATGCTTTCATCAGATAGACTTCATCAGAAAACACAAATACAAAATATCTACTACACCCATTGATATACAAAACCACACCTTTCATTAATCAGTAAAACAATTACGTAATTATGAAATGCACATTTAAAAAATCCTAAAAAACAATGCTTCTATACTGTTAAAATTTTATTATTTGTATATTTTAACTTTCTATATTTCAAAAAAAAACATTTTATATTTATAGGTTCGTTTATTCCAGGTCTTTTATCAACCTCTAATCTAATCTGCCATAACATTTCTTTTTGTTCAAGGTCATTTCTAAAGTCACCTCCCCCCCCCAGGTTCTTCATACCAATTTCTAAAACAGAAAACAATTTTTTTTTATATTTCCTACATTCCAATGTATGTTTAAATAGGGCACTTTTTACATCTTTTGTTTTTATACTATATACATGTTCTCTAATACGTTCCATTAAACTACATGTCGTCATTCTTACATAGAATGTATCATATCCACTACATAAACTGATGTAAACTACTCCTGTTGTTCTGCAGGTGACATGACCAGGAACGTTAAACATTTGTGGACAGTGTGGTAACATAATATAAGTTCCAACTAATATGTACCTACAAAAATTACAATGTCCACACATAAGCATACCCATTTCCTTGTTTGTTCACATTACCACAGATTTAACTCTAGTATGATCATGCTGTAATAATTTCTTAATACTATGTGAATTTCTATATACAAAATTTGGTCTTAACCCTACTACTTTAATTAAATCCACATTGCCCTCAAAAATTTTCCAGTTACTTTCAAGTTATCAAAGATCACTCCATAATCATATCCAGGGTACATACAGAACCACTCTCATCTACATCCTTGTCCATATCCATTCTATTGCTATGGAATGAGACTCTCAAAATACAAGGATGAAAATTTAATGTTCATAGGTTCATAGGTGGGTACTAGGCTATCTGCCCGAAGGCATTTATAAGCCTAGCCAGAATGTGTTGGCTTTCGCCGTCCCCTTAGATTAGTTCCCTGTGCCTCTGTCCAGCAGAGCCACTGAAGTGATCCCTGAGGTAAACTTTCTGTTTCCCATCCACTCGTCAAGGTTTCTTTTGAAGAGTGTTAGCGAGGAGCTCTGCCTAATGTAGATTGGGATCTTGTTCCAAAGCATGGGAAGTCTCTGGGACAGGAATCTATCCCTCCAGCACTTCCTATTTATTGTTGTGTTGAGGTTTAGATCCCTAGAGTGTGTGGCTTGAGGGGATAAGGTTTTCTTTAGGTAGAGCATGTACATCAATTCTGGGTTGGACATGGACTTGTATGTCAGGCAGAGATCACCTCTGAGTAGGCGGTATGCAACCTAGTACAACTGTAGTTTCTTCAGTCGAGCTGCATAGGGCATCTGTTTGAGGCCATTGATACTCTTGGTGAGGTACTTCTGTGGTCTTTCCAGCTGTTGCAGATGTCTTCTAAGGTACATCCCAAATGGGGCGTTGTACTCTAAGATGGGTCTGATAAGTGATGAGTAGAGGGATACAATGACATCTTTTGATCTGGATGCGAACCCTTTTGTGATTAGGTGGGCCACAAAGAAGGATTTTCTAACCACTTTTGCAATGTGATTATCAAAGGTGAGATTATTATCTACTTGGGTCCCCAGATCCCTTATTATGTCTTCTGTATTTAGGGGACTGCCACCTATGTGGTAGTTTGTGGGTACTTTGTTTTTTCCAAAGGGGATGACTATGCACGTTTTGGCATTTAGCTTGAGGCCAAGATTTTCACACCAGGAATCCGTCTCAGTGAGACCCTTTTGGAGGATGTCTGTGTCAGCCGGAGAGTCAATTATAGTCCCTAGTTTGCAGTCGTCTGGGGACATGGTCAGCCATAGTCCTCCTGCGCTTGCCTGTACCTCTGACTGAACCCTGGGGAACGCCACTTGTAACAGGTTTAGAGTCGGTCCTAGCTCCTGCAACTCTCACCATGTGGGTTCTGTCCGTGAGCCAGCTGGCAACCCATCTTGTGATGTAGGGGTTTATGTTCAGGCTGGTGAGCTTGTCTATAATACCAGAATGGGGAATGGTGTTGAAGGCCTTAGTGAGCTCTAGGTAGGCTGTTTGTACCACCTTTCCCTCATCTATAGGCTTGGTAACTGTCTCAAAAAAAGTCCACAGGGTTAGGAGGTATGATCTACCCTTAACAAAGCCCAACTGGGTAGGATCCAGTGTTTGGAGGTTCCCAATGTCTCTGTTAATGAGTTCCATGGCCTTGCAGACCAAGCTAGTCAGGCTTATAGGGAAATAAACAGTCTCTGCAAGGCTCAAACCCAGGACCATGCACACCATAGACAACGTGATTTACCACTAAGCCATGACAGAGTTTATCTAGAATATCATTACTAATATTATTGAAGTAATTTTCCTCATAATCTCTGTTTAAAAATAACTCTGTTATAAATTTAAATTCTTCTCTAACATCCTTCTCCCTACTCATCATTCTACTTGCTCTTATATGTTGTCCTTTTGGGATGTTCTTTTTAATAAAAAATGGATGATTACTCTTATTATGTAAATATGCATTGGTGAAAGTTTCTTTTCTATGTATCTTACTTTCAAATTGAAGTAAGGTAGTATCACATTCCAAATGTACATCTGAAAAGTTAACCATACTACCTGTATTCCCTTTCGCAAATTTTGAAAACCCAGATTTCTGTTTTATAACAGAAATAATATTATCCACATCTTCAAGAGACCCTTCATTGATAAAAAATAAATCATCTACAAATCTTTTATACCAATGTATTTTAAACATTTGTTCAATCTGCACAAGAATGGTGAACTCCCACCAAGCCATTACTATATTTGCTTAAGAAGGGGCTGCAGTAGACCCCATTGCCATGCCCTTCTTTTGTCTATAGAAAATGCCATCAAACAGAAAGAAATTCTTCTGTAATAGAACATCAGTCATGACACAATAAAAATTAACTTTATGCTGAGGCACAGGATATATCTAGGTAGAAATGGTCTTACTGGTTCTATTCCTTTTTGGTGAGGTATAGAGTAAATAATGGTACGACATCCAATGTAAAAAGTACATGCTTACTACTATGAAAATTAAAATTAGAGCAGAATACCCTTAATTTCTGTAAAAAATCCCATGAATCCTTAAGGTATGAGGACAAACCCTGAGCAATAGGGTTTAATATAGAGTCTATCACCAAAGCCATCCGCTCAGTAATAGACCACAAGGAAGAAACAACCGGTCTAAAAGGAGGGTTTCTTAGATCTTTATGAATTTTCGGGATGCCAAATAGCACCCCAACTTTTGGTTTCTCCACTATACAAAAGTTATACATATTAATGTCTAGTTCCCCCTCCATTAATGCATCATATAAGAAACCATGTATTTTCTTCTAATTACCTAAACCATCAGACATATTAGTTTGTTCATATTCACCTGTATTATTCAACAGTGTCAGAATATCTTTCTTATAATCCTCTGTATTCATAACTAAATTTCCACCTTTATAACTCTTCATAAATCTGAGATGATTACAATTCCTTAATTCCATGTAATGTTTTCCTTTCATTAGGCTTCAAATTATCGTATCATTTGTTATTATTTTTACTTAACCTTTCTTTAATTTCTTTTATGCACATATTGTCAAAGACATTAATAGTATTATGTAACATTTGGCATGAAACTAGAAGGTTTAATAAACTTATTACTCATACCTTTAACAGAATTTAGCAAAAATTCTAAATTTAATCTATGGGTATACTTTTTAACGTCCACAATTGTTGTAGTTACATCGGCTCATCTTGTCGGTACAAAATTTATACCATAAGATAAAACTTTAATGTGTTCAGCTGTTAGTTCTCTGCCAGACAGGTTAATAATACTAAAAGTCTCAGTGTTATACTGTTTAGTTGTCTGTGGGCGAGTCTGAAGTAGTCTGCCCAATCGTCCTAACCATCCTTACTCGCGTAAATCTGCAGTCCCTTTCCTGTAAAAAAGTTTTTGGTCTTGCGCCATTTTCAATGATGGAACTAGCCGAAGTACATTTCATCATTATATGCATAGTTCCAAGATCTCCCCCTACTCTGGCTTCCTGTTCTTCCTCGGCTTGGGAGTTATTTATAACATCCGTTCTGAAAAATTTCGTCAGGAGTTTGGTTGAACCCGATTGGTTGTTCGGTCTGTACATCATCAAACCTGTCCTTGCTGCCCTTAAGCTGGAATTTGTTTTATTCACTTGAGCTGTATACTTAAAAAAATATACAAATAAAATTTTAACAGTATAGAAGCATTGTTTTTTAGGATGTTTTTAAATGTGCATTTCATAATTATGTAATTGTTTTATTGATTAATGATAGGTGTAGTTTTATATATAAATGGGTGTAGTAGATATTTTATATTTGTGTTTTCTGATGAAGTCTGTCTGACGAAAGTGTGGAATTAAATTGTATTATGCTAAAGCAGTAGCTGTTTCTTTCATTGAAGTCTTTTTTGAAGCCTTTATTGACCATCGGGAGCCAATACTTTTTGGTGTATGTGGTGTTTTTATGGTATTGGTGAACTAGTATTAGTTATTGGCTTATTCAGTTATTACAAATATTTTCACAGCAGCTTAGTTAGCTGCAGTCTTTGCTGGACAGACTATGATTCCCAAGGGCCCTTGCGGTAATGTCGCAATCCTTATATCATGAAAACGGTGGTTCAAATAAGAATGAGCATCTTAGGAGGAATTTCATGGACTTGGCTTCTCAGGAATCCATTACTTGTGTACAAAGGAAAGGTCAAAATGTTTTTACATGAACCAAGAGGTCAATTTAAAAGCTGGTTGGACACTGAGCTTACTTTTAACATTGGAACTGTAAGTACATCAAAATCTTTCCAAGGAAAGTTAAATAAACTTGAGACTGTGTTGATGAACGTTTGTAGCCTGCAATGCGATAATGCATTTTTAACTGAAAGTGTTAAAAGGAAAAGGATCCCAAAGGGACTTAGGATGTACAAGTTCCCTAATGGCTTGTCATTATGTCAGATTGAGTTGGAAGAGTTATTGGCCATGTTTGAGCAACATGGCATTGAACAAATGCAGTTTATAATTAGGCTTAATGACAAGCATATCAATGAACCTTTGGATAAAGCCAATGAGCTTAATAATGATTTTTTGGATGATTGGTTGTTGGAAGATTTTGTAGAGAAATACAATAGTATGTATGATATGGTTGAAAACCAGGTGACGATAAACATGAAAAGGAAAAATAAGAAATTAGAGAGGGATGAAATGGAATATAACAACAATTTACCATACCCTTTACCTAAAGTATATTTTTAATTTAATGAACATAATGTTGCTTATGAAGATAGACAGAGTGTTGTTGGAGCAACAGGGGGTTTTAATAGATAGACCCAGGGTGGGAACAGGATGAATTTAGGTCGGAATAACCAGGGAGATGATGAAGTGTTTGAAGAAGAACAAACAGAAGTTAGGAAATCAGAAAGGATTTTAAACAAAAATAAACAAAAATGGTTTTAGTATGGCCTTACACACCAATGAATGTGAAAAACAAGGGGGGCAGAGTTTTTTTGAAAAAGAACATGGGCAATTAGAGAGTTAAAACATGAAGGTCTAATTATTTAAGCTTTTGAAGGAATAATGATGAGTTTTGAAGGGTTTAACATATTTAATATGGAGACTCCCCTTACAAAAATGCATTTTTCATTATTTAGAAAGTGATTAAAATTTGTCCCATCTAAAAAGATTGGCATGGCTGATATTTTAATAGAGCTTAAACTATTTATGAGGAAACTGAATCTCCGGTTATTTTTTTAAGGATAGTTACAAAGACCACAATTTGAAACAAAATATTAAAATAAGGAAAAGGAGCTTGTTCAAACCACCTATGCACCTAACAATAGACAATTATGAGAGGATTTGTACTCAGGACATTTACCAGCATTTTCCAACTTTAAATAAAAACATTTATAATCTTAGTAGGGAAGAGATGGTTTTGTTAAACTAGCTGTGACACAATGACTCTTTGCATGTAATGAAACCAGATAAAGGGGGTGGTATGGTGATAGTTAACAAAGAGGATTATGATTGTGACATGTTGACAGTTTTATACAATGTAGCTAAATATGAAATTTTGTCTATTAATCAAATCAATATTGCACAAAAGAATGTGCTTGTATTTTTGGAAGATTCTCTTTATCAAGTGGCAATTAATGAGGAAGTTCTTGAGTTTTTAGTCGATGAGCACCCAACTACACCTTCTGGATTTGGAATACCTAAGGTACATAACAACTTTAACAAACCCCCATATAGGTTAATTGTAGCAGCTCAAAATAGTATGACATATCCACTTGCAGTATTTGTAGACAGGTTGATTCAAAATGCCATTAAGTCTATTGATTACATATTGAAAGACTCCTGGGATTTTCCGAGGAAAATCAAGCAAGATTTTTATACCGATAAAGTGGGGTTTTCTACAATAGACATAGATGATCTTTTTTCATCTAACCCACATAACAAAGGCTTAGATCTGTTTGGTGAGACAGTTTCAGAATTAATAACTTTGAATGTTACATTGATAAATTCTGTGGTAGAAGTTATGATAATTATTCTTAAAAATAACTATATGGTGTTTGGAAATTAATTTTTATATGTCAAGGGAGTAGCTATGGGTGCCAATTGTACCCCTACCTATACAAGTTTAGTTATGTATGTCTGGAAGAAAAAATACATTTTCACTGTAGGGTTTATCCAGTATTAGCATACATATTTAAGATTTTTGGACGACATCTTTATTTTATGGAATAGAATCGATGATAAGAGGGAGGAATTTGCGCAATTGATAAGTAATAATAATTATTTTTTAAGATTAACTTACAATCATTGCGATGAATCTGCTGACTATTTGGATGTCACAATTTTTAAAAGTAGGACAGAACAGAAATTTGGATCTAAACTATACAGGAAACTGACTTTTTCCAATAGTTATTTGGATTTTATAAGTCAACACCCCTTTTACATCAAAAATATAGTGAAGGGTCAAATGGTTAGAGCAGCAAGCATGTGTTCAGATATCCTCCTGTTCAAGCTAGAACTGGGAAATTTAATAACTATGTTTATAGAAAGCAGACACCCAAAATGGCTATTGTTCAAAATTTGGGGGAAAATCATATGATCATGGGAGACAAGGTATACCCCCCTATTATGTTCAGGATGTGATGTGGCAGATAATGATGGGAAGTTAAATGAGTCTTTTTCAAACTCTATGGTTATCCAGTTTGGAGAAGACAGTGAAGCTTTAAAAAAAATTATGACTAAAAACTGGGTCCAAAATCTAATTTTGTTTTTAAAATGGGTCGGAATTTGAAACACATTTTAGAGTACCCTATACCATCAAACAAAAGGGATAGGCGGATACCAAAAAATGTGGTATGTGTAAATACTGCAGTTATATTTTAAATGAAAATATTTGTTTATTGGTGAACTTCCACAATGTGTTTGGTTGGACACAGGGAATTATGTCACCTCAGGATTAGTTTACATTGTGATCTGTAAGAATTGAAACTATTGTTATACTGGCAAAACTATCAGAATTCTTTGTAAATGCATTTACAAACATTTGTATGCTATTAAGAATGGTGATAAGAATAATGCCCTTTTTAAACATATAAAGTATTATTGTCGGGGCAATAAATTTCTTTTTGGCATACTGGAAAAAGTTAGAAGAGTTGAAAAGGGTGGGTATTGGGAAAACAAAGTGGATGAGTGTGAATTAAAGTGGCAATTAAGGTTAAATGCCACAATGGCACCAGGTATTAATGAACACACTTCCATAATACCAGTACTAAAGAAGGCGGCTATGATTTTATAAGGTTTTAACTTTGTATGTTTTTGACCTATTTGCCTTTAAGACCAAAAGGATTAAGTGTATTGTTGAGATCACATGATATTTTTAGCATTATTTAAGAGGATATTGTGTCGATGTTGAATGGCTCTGAAGAAGTCCTATGTGTAAGGACAAAAGCGCTTGACCATTTTTTAATTTTATTTTATTAAAGTGTTTGTACGCTTATTCTGTGGTTCTTTTTTGTTATCTTTCGCCTTTTGTACCTTAATGAGACTCTTACCACCTCTTATGTGTTTGGTTGTGGCTGTTGCCCTCGATTATACATGCTGGTTTGTTTTTTCTTCATTCTAGAGTATGTCCGGCAACGTAGCACTAGGGAGCTTGATTTTCCATTTTTCTGTGGAAACACTAGTAAATCCTGAATTTGGAATGTTTCAATATTGGAAAATCATGGAAATGTCTTGGAATTTGATATTTTAGGTCAGGACACTCATTTATGTCTTGTGTTTATTCTCATATTTACAACTAATATACTGTCAGCTTTCTTTATTGAGTTCTCGATATACAGAATATATGCAGAAAAAACTTATAATGAAATCATGGTAAATACCAGAAATAACACTTAAAATCATAGGTATAATTCATGGAGTCCATCACAAGAAAATAATATTTAATTTTATAGAACCAGAAGTCAGTCTTCCTGCATGCATCAAGTCTATAAGATAAAATTCTGCATGTCATCTCATGAAGAAAATTGTGATCAATGTAGGCAGGCATGCATGCACATTTTCTGTGCCTGCTAAATTCTGTTTTGCAAAATATTCACAGGCCTTCATCCATTTTCATTTGGAACATCATGAAGCAATGCTTCTCATGCTTGGATTGGTAGAAACCAACAGTAGTAGTTTACCAGGGTTAGATACGACCTTGGTTGCAACACATTTTGACCTTGATACATGTTTATAGTCTATACCCTGCCTTACAACTTGCACTGCCCATTGTTATTTATTACAGTCACATGTCTGCATTATATAATTTCATTCATTAAAAAATATGCTGATAACTCCATATAATAGTCCCTTTAGGAAATATGTACAGCAGCTAAGTGTTTTCTAGATGTTTCCCATCATTAGAATAACATCTTAGTAGCAGTGCTTACAAATAATTCCTTGGAGTACTTGCTCTATTGCCAGCAGAAAAACAGTAGGCAAATATATTAATCTGAGCATCAGTCACCTATACCGGAACAAGTTTTTTCTTCATATGATATTATAAGAATTTCTTCAACCTTCTGTTTCCATTTGTGCACATCTGAATCTGTGCCATAGGAATTTTTGAAGGTCAACACCACTGTATGAGGGATGAAGAAATATCTTCTCTTGTTTCTAAAGTTTACAGTGTACTCTTTACCACTGGATGAATGATGTTCATTTTCCAGCACTGTTACAATGAATGCAGATTGTTCTCTGCTCTTTTGTATAAAGACACTCCATCATTCCCTAATTCAGAATTTGCTGTCTAAATGGGCTATTAAGTATAATTTCAAGCTAAAATTCAGGTCTTCATCAATGCTGGCCTACATGCATTTCAACTGCCCGATGTCTAGAATAAATATTTAATCTCCCTCTACTGTGGTGGAATAGAAAGAAAAAACCCTGACTACATCCCAGCTGACCTGATGGAGCAGCAGAGAGTGGTGGGAATGTGCATATGAATTGATAGTGGAGGCTGGGGGACCAAATAATGAGGGGGCATGGTCCAAAGAGGGGGAAATGTGGTGCACATAACTAAGCTGCTGCTAAGGCAGGGCAATATACTGAACGACCCAATAACACTCACGTTGCATCCAACCACAGATGCCACATTGAAAGTGGGGAAGTAACTTTGTAGAGCATTGAAAGTAAAATACCCCTGGCTAAATGGATATTGTTAGACCTCCTGGATGACCTTATGATCTGCTCCTGCCAAAGCTACGTTGGAGCAAGTCCAGGGAAACAGCAGAAGTTGGAAGAACTGAAGGTGGATATGGGGACTTGTGAAAAGTGCTCTAAAAGGAAAAAAAATACTTAACCTCTTCAACTAGGCATGGTGGCTTTTAATCTGTATTTAGCTTATTACTGTTCTTAGTTGTCACTTCAAGCTTCCTAATTAAGCAGCAATTAATCTTGGATCTTTTTATCTAGCTTGCTGTTTTTCCTGCATCACATAAGTGTCACTTGTATAAATCTTTAACTGCACTTGGAATCATAGAATAATATGTGTGGGAATAATTCTTTCCATTGCCTCAGGAAATCATTTATATATTGTCACCTGTCTCTGGCAATATGTTAACCTAAAGTGCTGCTACTTCCAGACAGAGATCCAAATCTCTGTATCAGATTGGTTTATTGTATACATTTCTGGAAGTATTGGGTAATATTGTTTATTTTTTGTATCTGTTTGATTTCTATCTAAGCCTTCTTTACTTTCTGCATTCTCATGATTGCTATCTTGCATCCCTGCACCAGGTGGTTCTCATTTAAGTTATTTTTGCTGCTATTCCATTTGCGTATTCTGCATTCTGAACATTTGAAGCAGAGATCCAGTGAGGATTCTTGGAATTTAATACCAGCTGTCAGAATGTAGCTTCCATTCCCCACAGTTACATCATACCCCCAGATTCTGCATGCCATGCAAGGTGTGCAGGATTAGTGCAGGAGCTCTAGCAGGCAATATGTCTGCCGTGCGATCCAGGAACAGCCGACAGGGAAATGCACAAGCACTCCTGCACTAGTCTTGTTGCATGGACTAAGCCCCTGTATGCAAATCACCCTATTTGCAGGAGAAATCCAGGAAAATGAGGTGAAATTGCGATCCAAAACGGAGCCATGACAGCTTCAAATAAAGGCTGCATATCAGTCGGGAAGCATACCAATGGCCATGTATAAGGCCATTGGCAATGCAAACAGCTTAAAAAATGAAAAAAAAAAATCAACTTTTATTTTTTTTTTAGTCGATCTCGGCTGTTTAAGAGTATGGCAGTGCCACACAAATGGGATCGGGGGGGGGGGGGGATAATAAAATAAACCTAAAATAGGCATTCTAACTAAAATCACTATTCTGCCATGAAAGTCAATGGCAGGCAGAAGACAACATGTCCAGTGAGTAGTGGCTGCTAAGGGAGGAGGCTCAGTGTGAGACATGTAACTATGCATTAGCAGGCAATCCTATGCAAATGATGGGAATGATAGTGAATCCCAGTTTTCCCCGGCATGCTACTCAGGTCGCAACGGTGTAAGAGTAGGAATAGTATGGTGCAAGCCTAGGAGTTAGCTGACATCATGGGTGTGTGTCAGCCACACTGTAAGCAGATTGGAGCCCTTGGGCTCAGATTTGCTCCTTGCTAAGCACAGCTAAGCAAGGGGGCGTGTCTGAGTCTGTCTAGCACTCTTTACATTGCCTAAGTGGGTGTGCGTGCCGTACACCGGGTCTTAAAGGGAAAAAAAAAGCGAAACCAGGAAATAGCAGCTCTGAGCACATTTGAGCACTCTGTTTGCACATCACGCCCCCGAGCTTAAACAAGAAGGCAATATGAAGGGAAAACAGCAGTAGGAAGCCAATCAAGGAGAACTAGCAAACCTGGCAGGTGAAATGTATCAGAATCAGCCAAATACACAGGCAGCAGACCAGCCTAGCCCAGGGCACTACTATAAACTATGCAAACACCTTCCCCTCTGGTTTTTCCCATACTCTACACCACAGGTGTATACAAGTGGGGAACTTTTAACAAACAAAACAGCAAAATGATAGTGGCTGCAATAGCTATCATACAACAACTTGTGGAAGAGGCTGAGGGTGGTGAGGATGTGAATGCTGTCGACCAACCCACAGTGAGGAGATGGAGAAGAATGTACAAACCCAGGGTAACCTACCAGGGGCTACATGAGCTGGAGATAGTACAGCACTAAAGGGTGGACAGGGACCACCTACAGAAAATTGTTGAGCTGTGCTGGCCACACCTAACACACAGAACTAACAGAGGGGAACCCATCCCAGTGGATACCAAGGTAAGTATTGGCCTAAGAATACTAGCTACAGGTACCTTCTAAAGGCCAACTGGGGATATGATGGGGATCTCACAGGCATCAGCATTCAGGGTACTCCACCAGTGAGCATGTATATTTCCCTAACACCCATGAGGCATTGGCCAGCAATATGCAACTGTTCCACCAAATAGCAGAAAACCCTGAGGTAATGGGTGCTATAGACTGCACACACATATGCATCAAAGCACCACCCGGTCAGTGGGGTAGGGTCTACATTAACCGCAAGGGCTTCCCCTCAATCAACTGCCAGCTTTGTGCAATGCCTAGGGCATAGGTTCATAGGTTCATAGGTAGGTACTAGGCTATCGGCCCTGGGGCCTATACAAGCCCAGCCAAAAAGGTACCCTGGCTTTTGCCCTAATTAATAATGAATGTGTCTGCTGGCTGCCCTGGAAGCTATCACAATTCCCACATCTGGCATCTGATGCAGCTGTACCAGAGATTTACCAATGGGGACATCCCTCATGGTCACCTAGTAGGGGATGCTGGATACGCACTGGAGCCGTGGCTGATGACACCTATCTGAAATGCACACACACCTGAACAAGAACTCCCTAATGAGGCATACACACAGACCAGAATTATAGTAGAACGTGAGTGTTTGGGATGTCCAAGTCATGGTTCGGGTGCCTAGACACTTCTAGTGGAACCTTGCAGTACTCACCAGCTAGATGTACCCAAATTGCCATCGTATGTGCCATGCTACACAATATGATCCTGCGGAAACAGCTGCAGCAGAAACAGCATAGGGCAGGGCCACACAGCCCCCCCACCATTGCCAAGGCCTGCACAGGCACAGAGTGACTCAGAGTAGGAACAACCTGAGCCTACCCCAGTAGGCAGAAGGAGGCATTCCCAGTATGACCTGGCCTTGGCAAAGAGGCAATGCATAGCACATACACTGACACAAGAGGGACGCAGGGAATAACACATCTCTCCAAACATGACACTACCTGTGCTCAACCATGTGTAGGGAGTGTACTATGTGCATCTGACATAGGCAGCTCTGCAGTACCACTCTCAATACTGGGACACCCACAAGGTAAGTGACTCACACAATCCAGTCAGGTGCGTTCACATACCCAACAACAGTCACAGCCAGCAGGACAGGTGTAGACAAACACAAACAAAGGCTGTGCTATGGCCTCTGAATGATGCCTATGGGTAACTCTCCCCCAGGCCTACACAGACAGACTACAGCAGGTCAGGCATTGGGACATTAGTTCTGAAGGGTAGGAAGTCAGAAACTAATATGTAAGTAAATCAAAGCTAAGATCTGTAGTACACTTGTATGCCTCTAGTCAGCATGATAGGTTAGAATACAGACTGAAATGGAGTACCTGACATACCAGTACAGTCATAGCAAATGTGTACAAGTGTCAGATGTGCCCCCCCCATCCTACATAGTAATGTAAAAATAGTCAGGTGTGCCCCCCAGTCCTGTGTAGATATGTAGAAATAGTCAGGTGTGCCCCCTTATCCTACGTAGAAATGTAGTAACAGTCAGGTGTGCCCCCCAGAACCCTATGTAGAAATGTAGTAACATGTATGTGTAGGTCTAATACCAGTGGAGCACAGATGCACAGAGGTGGCCAAGGTAGGTTGTAGCATCTGCACAATATGCAGGTATGTGTGTGTTAGGTTGGTGTGTGTCCCATATCGTGTGAGAGTGGTCGGTATGTATTCATGTTGAGGTAAGCCTGGTGACCATTGCCCACTACCACTGATGACAGGGACAAGTCCTCACAACTGCAGTGCCATACACAATAACCATCAGTATAACACAAGCTAGCAGTAAGCCATTGCAAATGTATGGTGGTAATATGTGTCACCATCTGAAAGACTGACATAGCATGGCTGTTGGTCTACATATACAAGCAGTACACAGGGGAAAGTACCCCAGACATACAGTATATATTGTGTCACTGTGAAATGAACACACCCTTGGAAACATATATGCAGGTATGCACCACATTGTTTGGTCCTGTAGTAGGGGATACTGGTGTTGTCTGCCCAAACACTCGCAGATCACAAAGGAGGTAGGACTGATGTATTGAGAAACAGCTGATGTACCTGCACATGCAAGCATAACTGGAATGTCCAGTGCATATCTGTGTGTCAGATGCAAGTAGTGTCCATAGCACACATGCACCCAGCTCATGCAAACACCACCCACAATCACCTCTCTGGTCATATCCCTGCTGTGGGAAATGGGTGCAGTAAGACCCCACCTGTATTTGTCAATAGTGGAAGACTGTAGCATGCAGTGCAGGTGTCCTATGCAGGGTTGTCCGTAGTGGTAGATAGCACCCTGCCAGCAGCCACACCATCTGAGCAAGACTGTTAGGAGGTATTGGCATGAACATCTATCACACCTACCCTGTCACCCCAGGGGAATATACTGTATGGTGGTCTGAGACTGTAGCACTGACAGAATGCAATGACCTGCCACATCTAGCATGCAGCAACACCTAATGCCCCACAGGCGTCTGCCAAAGGCATGTGTCTCACATGTACTGCCAATGCATTTTATGTCACGGACACCCAAATAAGAACATAACACACTCCGCATAAGTCATATGCAAGGCCATGTGGACAAACCACAGTAACATGTCCACCATGTCCCACTACATGAACTGTGGACCAACACTAACACACACCTGTGATGGGGCGATACCCTTAGGGAAAGTATCAGAGAATGTATGCATAATGCATGGAAGAGGTTAGAATAACAGAGGGGGGGGCAGGAGCATGGGCAGCATGGAATGTGCAAACACATACATGGGTGGCTACACACCTGCCCGTACACCACAATAGGGTAAATGTCCTGACCGATGGCCACTGCCCCTGGCTGACCTGTGCAAATCTTTACAGCTGTGAGGCATTGCCATAGCAAGGTAAGCCCATACTGTCATGCTGATGGGCATACAAGTATGGGATCCTCTGCCAGTACTGTAGGAAGGAGCTGAACAGGATACACAAACCCAGCACCAAGTGTCTGCAGCTCCCCCTCCTGAATGGCATAACTTGCAATGAATATGTAGGTGTCTGCCCACAATACCAGACGCAGCCGCAGTCACCCTTGTCCCCCAAGACATCACTGTGAGAAAGAATGTCCACCTGCCAGTACATCAGGAGAGAAAACATCATTGTGCATAGCAGTACATGTCTGAATATCCATGCTAATGGCAGTATCATGCAGCTGAAGCAGCACAGACACAATCACCTACAGTACACACTATCCCCTGCACAGTTTGTCCCCGTATTACCAAATGATCAATAGATACCCTGCAGAAACAGTATACTACCGGTAGGTGTACAACACAAAGGTCTGCACTGCAGTACAAACTACCTGGGCTCGATCCACACATTCAATACAGATGGGCACACTGGGCATGGTCCCACACTTAGAGAAATGAAGGCAATGTCAGTCAACAACATAGAGAAATGAAGGCAATGTCAGTCAACAACATACTGAAAGGACATACTGGGCATGCTCACACACTTAAACAAATGAAGGTCATGTCTGCAAACACCAGTGAACCAGACATATCTGGCAGTCACAGATGTTAGTGCAGACACTCCTCAGTATGCACCACTCATGCTTTGCACAAACAGTGGATAGGAATACAAACATATATCTAAAGACAACACACTATAATAAGCCAAAGGTAGACGTACATAGATGTATGGAAGAGGGTGACTGTGACAAGGAGCCATCCAGGCCTGTCCTACCCAGCACACAGCCAAAGGGCCACAACCACATGAGGTTCAGATGTCACTCACTGTAGTCACTAGCCACAGGTATCTGTCAGCATTACAGACTATGTGGTGCAAGTGCTAGCTGTGCAACATGACTGTACAAGGAAGTAGTCATCTAGCAGCTCTATACACATACCTGTGAAATATGACCCTGTGTGTGTCTGCATGTGGTGTGTCAACCTCCAGATGAATGGGTTATGGCCCATACACACACACTGCCCCCCCATAGTCCTACTATGACAAGCCTGCTGAGGTCATTCACTGTGAAATACACCTTTGGGAGAGCTGTAGCCCAGTAATCTCCTTGGCACATCCTATAACTGTGTCCTGTTGTAGTGTGATAAACTAGTTAGGTAGGAGTTCCAATCCCAGACATGGCAACTGTGTGTCTGTGTGTCTCTCTGTCTCTGTAGAGAGCAATGCTTTTTAGGATAGTTACATCCCCTACAATTCAAATGCTCTACTTTGGTAAGGCTGCTGATGTCAGCCACCTAGAAATACACCTCTGGGAAAGTTGTAGCCCAGTAATCTCTGTAGCGAGTCCCATAACTGCATACTGCTGTAGTGTGATACAATAGTTAGGTAGGAGATCTAATCCCAGACTAGGCAAGTGTCTGTGTGTGTTTGTGTGTCTGTCCCTGTTTGTGTAAAGAGCAATTCCTTTTAGGCTACTCACACTCCCTACAATTTGAATTCCTACTTTGTCAATGCTGCTGATGTCATCCACCTAGAAATACACCTCTGGGAAGGTTATAGCCCAGTAATCTCCGTAGCATGTCCCATAACTACGTACTGCTGTAGTGTGATACAATAGTTAGGTAGTGGTTATAATCCCAGACTTGGCAAGGGTGTGTGTGTGTGTGTGTGTGTGTGTGTGTGTGTGTGTGTGTGTGTGTGTGTGTGTGTGTGTGTGCATGTGTGTGCGTGTGTGTGTGTGTTTGTGTGTGTCTGTCCCTGTCTGTGTAGATAGCAATTCTTTTTAGACTTCTCACACTCCCTACATTTCGAATGTTCTACTTTGTAAAGGCTGCTGATGTCATCCACCTATAAATAAACCTCTGGGAAGGTTGTAGCCCAGTGGTCTCCATAAAACATCCCATAACTGTGTACTGCTGTAGTGTGATACAATAATTAGATAGGAGTGCTAATCCCAGACTTGGCAAACATGTGTGTGTGTGTGTGTGTGTGTGTGTGTGTGTGTGTGTGTGTGTGTGTGTGTGTGTGTGTGTGTGTGTGTGTCTGTCCCTGCCTGTGTAGAGAGCAATTCCTTTAAGGCTACTCACACTCCCTACAATTCGAATACCCTACTTTGTCAAGGCTGCTGATGTCATCCACCTAGAAATACACCTCTGGGAAGGTTGAAGCCCAGTAATCTCTGTAGCACATCCCATAACTGTGTACTGTTGTAGTGTGATAAAACAGTTAGGTAGGAGTTCTAATCCCAGACTTGTCAAGAGTGTGTATGTTTGTGTCTATCCCTGTCTGTGTAGAGAGCAATTCTTTTTAGGCCACTCACACTCCCTACAATTCAAATGCCCTACTTTGGCAAGGCTGCTAATGTCATCCACCTAGAAATACACCTCTGGGAAGGTTGTAGCCCAGTAATCTCCATAGCACATTCCATAACTGCATACAGCTGTAGTGTGATACAATAGTTAGGTAGGAGTTCTAATCCCAGACTTGGCAATTGTGTGTGTGTGTGTGTGTGTGTGTGTGTGTGTGTGTGTGTGTGTGTGTGTGTGTGTGTGTGTGTGTGTGTGTGTGTGTGTGTGTGTGTGTGTGTGTGTGTGTGTGTGTGTGTGTGTGTGTGTGTGTGTGTGTGTGTAGAGAGCAATGCATTTTAGGCTAGTCACACTCAATGCAATTCAAATGCCCTACTTTGGCAATCCTGCTGATGTCATTCACTGTGAAATACACCTTTGGATAAGGGGCACTCCAACAATCCCTTTCCCATAACTGTGTACTGCTGTAGTGTGATACAATAATTAGATAGGAGTGCTAATCCCAGACTTGGCAAACATGCTGTAGTGTGATATAGAACTCTGGTAGTGGTTCTATTCCAACACATGGCAGTTGTGGATGTTTTGTGTGTTGTTTCTATGTCTGTGTAGAGAGCAATGCATTTTCGGCTAGTCACACTCAGTACAATTCAAATGCCCTACTTTGGCAATCCTGCTGATGTCATACACTGTGAAATACAACTTTGGGGAAGGAGTACTCCAGTAATCTCTGTGGTGCATCCTATAATGGAATAGTGTTGTAGTGTAATATACTAGTTAGCTAGGAGTTCTAATCTCAGACTTGACAGGTGGATGTCTGTGTGCGTGTCTGTGTTTGTCTTAGGTATCCTGTGTGAACATGGGTGTGAGTGTGTAACAACTGGACTCAATGTGGAGTGGGTTTTGCAACCTTTCTGTATGGTGGGCCAAGTATATATTACAATGTCCACCATACAGGAATAACAGATGTGAAATAGCTGAGAGGCTGGGATGCAAATCCATACCCCTAAATGTGATATAAATACCAGCTGAACAATGTTAGCAACCCTTGTATTACACAGGGAACACTCTCAACCCATGTCTCATGCACACACAGACGTGCTTAGGCAACAGCCGCTATGGTGATAGTACCCTGCATATTGTCCATTGATAGTAACCATGGTGTGATTGCAGTGGGCTACAGAGGGTATGGCACCCTGTCCATCAGTCCAATAGGCATGTACATGTCAACAGTGCATCTCTTCCATGTTCCCCACTGGACACCTGCAACACCTGTGGTGCCATCACATGTGACCCACAAAGAACATACCATGCCTGAAAAACAAGCCCTGTACAGACAGATGCCACTGATACCAGGGAATACTGGTATCATGCTATCAATGTAGGTGCAGGGTCAACCTGCTGTCCATTAACAGTTCCCACCACATGAGGCCAGGACTGGCACATCTGATGATAGCAATCTGTGTACACAACATGGGCCAGACACCCCAGGTACAATTCCACATGTCACTGTACATGCATGTGGGAGGTGTGTATTTCCCAGATACTGTCCATATCATGGACTAAGGAATGCATACACTTCAAACAATGCAGAGCATAGGCCCAATATGATAGCAACCCAGGTGACTGGATGGTGAATACAGTACCCACCTGTGTAGGTAACTCCAGACATTACACCCCTGAGCCACATTGCAGACCATTGTCATTTGGCCTGATGCCAAGGTATACCCATCACCTAGCCTTGTATAGCCATCTGGCACCATCAACCACAACACACCCATGAAGCAGTGCATCCGTGCATGTCAGTACTGGCACCTGTTTCTATGTGTGTGGTGTATGATGTGTATGACCAATATCACAATCACTACAACCCCCATTGGCATACTGAAGCATGCTGTCTGATGTCAGACACCTCCATATACCCTTTGCACATATAACCTCCATATGAACCCTGTGGTGCCTGTGATACCTGCACAGTACTGTGTTGTAGCAATCCCACTAGTGATGAGTTTTATTCCTGGCCCTGCCAAGTGTGTCAAGGTGTGTGTGTCCCTGTGAGAGTGTGGCTGTGTTGATGCTGACACCTGTTCATGCAGACAGCACATGTACTACACCTACCACATAACTACCATATCCTTGTTGCAGATGTCCCTCACCATCACATATACATTCCCAATAACTGCATGGACATGTGATAGCACTACATAGTTGTCAGGGGTTTGATATCCTGTACTGGTAGGTGTATGACACACACATGCTTAAGTTTTACTCTCCCACCCCTCCCTGGCTTTTCTGTGCCTCTGTCTGCCTCTCTCACTCTCTCTCTGGTGGATGTGGAGACTTACACCTGCATTGCTTAGGCAGCAGTATGTGTATTTTAAGTGATGCTCAGGATCAGCTGATGGCCTCTGCATTAATTGCAGCCCTCCTCTAGCTGATTGCATGTGGAATAGCTGTGGTAATATTCCCATAGCCAATTGCATGGAAACACACACTAATATCTAGGAACATCATGTTGGTGTTGGGCCTTTCCTTCACTGCGAGCAAGAACTCGATCTGTTGTTTGGCAAACAGCATCTCAGATGGATTGGGGATTTACCTCTAACAAGAAACACTGTGGAAACAGGCCAACACACAGGAGGGGGATGTGCCTGACCTGACTACAGACTGTAAGTGCTGCTATACTGCATTTGGATTAATGTTGGTTTAACAGGGTGTGTGTGGATATGGCTGTCCTACATGTTTTCATACCTTCCTTGTCAGCGCTATGTTTATGTGGGAACACCCATCTGTAGGGTCATCTGGGTCATCTGCAGACTGGCCAGTGCGTGGTGCCTTTTGTTTCAGGTGTTACCCATAGAGCACCCATTTGTGAACTGTAGAAGGTAGTGTGAAGATTGCAGTCTGTAGATGGTGACAGCCATGAGAGTTACTGACTTCATATCCCTCATAGGACATATGTTAGAACAGTAAATGTATGAGGTTATCACAGCAACATGTCAATACTGGCCCTGTGTATGTGCCTCCAGCCACAACCCTGTCAACCTTTGTACATATGTCATGCAGTAAGGAGTGCATATGTGCTGTACACCATAATTAGTGACATCATATCTGATAACAAGCCAGTGAGATATCAGACTGTTACACATGTTATGTATAGTAGGGGTTATATCTGATGACATCACTTGGACATTCTGTGGTTGCGTGTAAAGTACTGAGGTCTGTGTACATAAGGTGGATGTCAACAGTGTGTGTATTGATAATATGTACATTGGCCTGTGTAAAGACTGTGGTAGATGTAATTGTTCTTGGTCCCGTTCTATCTGATGTTACATGTTGCTCCAGTGTATGCTATCCTATCGGCTTACATATTTGTAGGGCCATACACACACATGTCCCATACCACAGACAGGCATCAGACCACACTGTGTAGTGGCCCAGTATATATAGGGTTAGTGTGTGAGTGGCACATATGAGGATGGTGTTGAACAAATAGTCCATATACTGTAATATAATGCTAGTGTAACCATACGTGGCTGTGTTCACACTGGCTATGATTATGCACTTTCACACTGATGTATTGTACTCTGTGCTGTGACATGTCTGTAGAGCCTGCTATATATGCAGGTACATGTGCATTCCCCAATAGGAAATGTACGGTGGGGCTGGGGCCATATACGTGTGGGCTTCACCTACACAATACATGTGTGCCCTTATACACTCCAGAGGCCAGTGTATGTAAAAGTGGCATACGGCCCTGTATTATTGAGCCGGGTGGGGATGCACCATAAATAACCTTGGCTGTTACAACATGTGGGGGTATCAGGGGTGAGCTGCCTTAAGGTATCTGGATGTACATTACCATACAATTCACCTATATTTAAATTAATAACATAAATTGGGTTAATGCAGGCCTACTGCCTCCTGCCATGCAGACTGTTCTGTTTGTCAGTGTGCTTGTGATGGTTTCAGTTATGCCTTGTTATGTAACAATTACATCCCATTGTGTCAACTGAGGTCTTTACCACCTAGTGATTCTGTGCCGAGTGTAGATAAAGGCTACTGGAATATACACCTGCATTACTTACTGTTGATTGTTTGGTATCATGTGGACCAGTCTGTCTTTACTATTGTACTATTTGAAGGGCTCGGCCTGGACAACAACATTTGTAAACCTTTCCAGACTACTGTTTAGTATAACCATTTCACAGTTGCATTACTCTGTTAATATGGATGTCAGTGTCTGAACAGCTATATGACATGGCATATACAACTGTAATAGTACACAAATAAAGGTTTTCCATTTATGCAAATCTGTGTGTGTGGTGTTATAACCTATGACCTCTCTGTGGGTATATGTTGCAGGCAACAATTTAGATTTGTATGGGTGGCTCATACTGTGCCCAGTTGTTAAGGTGTTAACTGTAGGCATAGTGGCTGTTCCATATTGTGTGCACCTTCTACATATGTATCTTACTGTACATATCTCTGCATGTGTATGTTTAGTCATACACACACACACACACACACACACACATATATATATATATATATATATATATATATATATATATATATATATATATGTGTGTGTGTGTGTATCTGTATCTGCATATATATGTCTGTGTATATGTACCCTAGGGATGTTGATAGCTTCCACATTGTACATTTCATATGGGAGCCAGACTGTACTGCATGATATGTTACCAATACCAGCCTGACATCATACAGGTGGGATTTAGTACTGTTAACATCTTGTGCCCATGTCATGTCAGGTCCTGGTTACGTGATCTGCAATGCCTGGTAGTGTATTGCAGGGCAGACGTGTTTGGCTGTGGGGGGGTATACCTATTCGTACAAGACGTACATTGTTTGGGGCCTGTCAACCCCATTAATGGTCCATGTGGACATATATGTTTTAGTTATTTTCCCATTGTTATCGACAGATGTATGTCTGTATATACCTATATATATATATATATATATATATATATATATATATATATATATATATATATATATAATGTACAGAACTGTACAGAGATTCCTACATTCATTTTCATGTTAAATGTACATTCTATATGAATAAAGTGTACTAAATATTCTATATGACCTTGGCTTGTGCTCAATCACTTAGTATTACTGCTCGAAAGTCCACCCTGTTTATTTTTACCAATGTTTAACTGCTAACTATTCACTTAGTCTGAAAAATTTCCACTAATCCATAAAAATGTATAATTTATCACACCAGACTGAGTTTTTGTCTTCCCATAATACAAGTAAGTGTTACTGATGGTAGCTTTTACTTTCCTGTTTGGTGTAAGAATTAGAATGTGTAAATGAAGGACTATATTAGAGGAAGTGATGCAAAGAAAGTTTCATCTAGATTACATCTGGTACATTTACTACTGAATGATGATTGATACAGACTTAAAGACCTAGGCATTTTATTTTCTTCTGACAATGAATCTTGTGTACTTGAAAATGTGTGCCAAGGCTGGGGGCCACCTTTATTCCTAATGTTGGTCAAATTATCAGAAGGGGGAGCACATGTGTTGCAGAACTTAATCTACTATGATTCAGAACTGTGGGCAAAGATAAAGGTTCACTATCACCGTTTTGTTCAGGTGAGCTGTTGAACACTGATAAAACACCTTTTGCAGTAGAAGTATTTTTAGATTCTGCAGGTAAGACTCTGCTTTTTATCTTGATACCTGTGATCCTTTCCAGACTGTGAATAAAATTATAGCAATCTGAAGAGCTGCCAACTAATCCAATACAATCATCAACTGGAAGAATACGTAGGTAGCGATAACAGTCTTCCAAATCTTTGCACATTTTCTCTATGTTTTTCCTTTCCTCAGTACTAAAGTTAGTAAGCAAAATCTGTTCTTTTCTTAAGTCTCTGCAACTTGTCAATCAAGACCAGTACTGCTTTTTTGCCAGTTTTACATTGTTTTGATTGCTACGTTCATTTTCAAGGTATACCACTGTGATTTCACCCATTTCATGTATGCTGGCTTTAATGTTGTGTTTTTTCAATTCTTTTTCATACTGATTTCTGCATATATGGATCATATATTTATAAATATCAGTATCAACAAACAACATTTCTTTGTTTGTAACAATATCATCGATAAGTCTTTTACCTGGAGTCATATCTAAAGACAATACATTCTTTGAAAAATATTCAGAGCTTTGCTTCTCTGTCCTTTGAGAAAGAAAAATATCATTATATGTTAATGCTTCAATTTCAGAAAGAACATATTCCCGTAGCTTTTTAATTGCAGAGAAGGGGCCAGTAACACTAAGTCTCCCACTGGCATATATCTCAGACAGAGTTAAGGACAGAAAACTCTCTTTCAGATGCTGTACAAAGTCTAGAAGCCTGTATTTCTTGTGAAAAATGCTCAGGTCAAGAATGACAGAGACAGATGTAAAGACATCTTCACTGTAGAGGGAAATGTTCAGTTTGTATCTTCCATGTATTCTTGGATCTTCAAAAATGTGCTCCTTTCCCAAAACTCGTTTTGCAACTTTAATGTCATCAAAAACTATATACGCCACTCCTGGAATTTTAGCTGGATAATAAATAGTTTCCACATCTCCTCCTCCATTTTTTGATTTCTGAAAATGAATTATGAGTTTGTCACTCATCTCATCGTCTGGAAGTATCCTATCTGGAAATCCTGACACAGTAATAGTTCTCTCCTTTGCATCACTGCTCTTCTCATCAGCTCTTCCCAATGCCATCCAGTCCGAGCTTGCCATAGTGCTGTCCTTCCAATAGTCGAATGAAACAGTCAGTGTCCAAAGTTGTTAAACGTCCAATTCCTTCAGCAGGCCAGTTTGCTTACATAAATATAACTATGTCTGTATATACCTACATATATATATATATATATATATATATATATATATATATATATATATGTATGTATGTATATATATATATATATATATATATATATATATATATATATATATATATATGGGTTCATGTCAAACCCATGACATGTTGAAATATCGAAAGTGACTACACCGAAATGGAACCATCAACATTTCAAAACATCGACAGTTCAGGTATACGAAAGGACAGCGCTAACATGGGTCCTGCAAGGGGAAGTAAAGGATATGGTATGATACTGTACCCATACTACTTCCCCCTTGCAGGACCCATGTTAGTGCTGTCCTTTCGTATACCTGAACTGTCGATGTTTTGAAATGTCGATGGTTCCGTTTCGGTGTAGTCACTTTCGATATTTCAACATGTCGTGGGTTTGACATGAACCCATATATATATATATATATATATATATATATATATATATATATATATATGCTTACATATATATAACTTGCTGTATATATTAGATATATAGACGTAGACGTATATATCTATAGATGTAAGCATCTGCATGTATATATACTCAAATATATATATATATATATATATATATATATATATATATATATATATATGCTGTATCTGTTTAGATATTAATATATTTACACACACACATACATCTACATGTTGGAATACATTCTATCTACTGTTGAATGACTGGGCTGGATGATATGTTTGCGAATACATCAGGGTTATAGATATCTGACATGCCTTAGTGGTAACTAACTTTGTCTATGGTGTACAGGGTCCTGGGTTCGAGCCTTGCTGGTTATTTTGTTGCTGGGCAGTACAAGGGCCATTGGATACAGAGTGATTAAGGCACATTTGAGCAGTTGTAAGTGGTTTGCTTAGGTTTGCGCGAAGGTCAGCACTGCTAACTTCCGGTTACAATTTCTTATACTCAGTTAGCTTCTAAATTGCTTAACCAGTGTAGGCATTGCTTACCCCTGTGCAAACAGGCTTAAAACTGCTTACTGCTGCTTAAAAGTGCTTACTCTTGCTTAGCCCCGTCTAATTTCTTTAAAAGAAAAGAAAAAGGTGTTGATAGGAAAGTGGTGAAAAAAGGGGCACAAAGAGGGAAAGACAGTAGGAAAACTAGCCAGGGAAGTGCAGGAAGGGTGTAGGGAAGGTCCATAGCTGCCCATTTCTTCTACAGCAACAGCTGTGCATATAGACTGAATTTGGAGGTAGATTTGGACATTCAATCCCCTGGGACTGGGTGAGGACAACAATAATAAGTTGTGATGCCAATTAGACTGGATTACATGTGTCCAGTGGACATGTGTGCGAAATGGACAGCTATGTATGGAGCGTGAGTTTTTTTGTGGGAGCAGATTGTCCTTTTATTTTTTTCAGGTGAGAGTGGAATGTTGGGGAGGGGTAATAGGTATATTTGGGGAGGTAGGTTGGGTAGGTTAACAGACAAGACAAACAAGACACATACAGGGGCAGTATATGACATATGTGGGGGGTAAACACCTTGATGGGGAGGGGTTTTGGGAAATCGGATGCCCATGAGCCTCCTCGTGGAAACAGTGGGACTGAAGTTAACAGCTGCAATGGTGGCTGTGCTGGGGGATGAGTTGCAGAGCCAGACTGACACTCTAGTTGTGACACATGGCCATCTAGCTGGTGTAGAAGATTAGCAAGCTGCTGGTTGATCTCTCTACACACCACGACCCCGACCTGGCGACGGGTGACAGGTGCCTGTCCACACCCGCTTCTGGGGGGGCAATCCCCTGAGGCGGTTCCACCCAAAGGTGGTGCAGAGCCAATGGACAGGGAGGTGCCAGGTTGGGCCCCAGACATGCTGGTGCCCGGTGCCATGGTCAGCAGAGGTGGGACAGGTGGGTCCACTGGGACCGGCCTTCCCAAGCATGCTATAGTGTTTAGATTTCATCATCATAGGTGGGTTAGTAATAGTCAACACATTCCAGGGTTAGGTATAACAGCATGCACAGATATTCCCATTAACCCAGACACCAGATACAGAGCAGTTGCATAGCAAACAGAACACATGCATATATGGGACCACAGTGGTAATAAGAACAGCATGCAGGTACATTGATGGCACCATGCCACCAATGTTGGAATAATTTAATATAGCACATGCAAGGGAACAGTTAAAATATTTATCAAACAACTGGACATTATCAGAACATAGGTGTCATTAGATATCAGATGGGGTATGTATGTTGATTATTGTTGGAGATATGGTGGGGGGGTGTCAATTAACAACTAGTATATTCCTGTAGTCCACATTACTTTCCTCGTCAGTGCTGTTATCTGTACCTTACAAGTCTTACTACACTACCCTATAGCTTTACTTTGGACAGTGATTTGGCTGTCGTCATCATTACACATGAACTGCAGTATACACCTCTTACCTGGTATACCTGTGGAGGCAATGTTTGTTAACACTAACTGTTTCTAGACATACTCCCAGATTCTGGGTTGATATTGTGCACATAGATATCCAACTCTTTCTGCACATACTCTGGCCATGTGTTGACCACATGCTGGTGTGCCAGGACATATCTAGAATATTGCCCTCTTCCACCTTTAGTGACCTGACACACACATATACATGCTTTCCTACACAGTTATAGTATGTAGCACAGTGTGGGTGACAGTGATCAGTGATACTTTATTATTCAGAGAAACTGCAACACTCACAATTCCCTACAATACCAGAGTGAACAGTACCAGTACAGGTTAAAATGGTCTTTATTTCTCCGCAGTGTTCATATCTGACATACCTGTGGGATCAATGTTTGTTAGCACTACCTGACTGTTGCCACACAAACTTCCAGATTACACATTAGTATTATGCACATACATCTCACTCTGTTACTGTACACACTCGGGTCACAGCTTGACAACATGGGAGTGTAGATAGGACATACTTGAAATATTACTTTCCTAACAGTTTCAGGGGTTGCTACAGTGACAGGTTTGTTCTCATAGATGTTTGACAATCACCTGTATTCCCTGATTACTGGCTAAATATCTGGGATCATCCCACAGACTTACCAGGGGGACAGGCAGCAGATAAGGGCCCATATACTGGACATTCTGGCTTCATCTGTACAGTTGTGGGGTGTGATTCTGTGTTTGCTACAACTTAAAAATTGTCCATCATAGTTGTGTCTACTATATAAATATTGCTGCATGTCTCCTATCTGCTTTCTGTCTTATTAATCCTCTGTGCTTTTGCATTCTGTCCTTGTATTACAATACTCTTATACAGATCTCCTAGACAGTAATATTTTGTAGGACAGTGTGGATGACAGTGATGTGTAATGCCTCATTATTCAGAGCAACTGCATCAGTCGCAATGCCATACAATACCAATGTAAACAGTACCAGTACAGTACAAGGTATCATTCTTGTATTTCTGAGCACAGTGTTGGTATCTGGCAGACCTGTCGGAGAAATGTTTGATAGCACTACCTGAATGTTCCTACACACAGTACCAGATTCCACATTGCTATCATGCACATGCCTCTCACTCTTTTACTGTACATACTCTGGGCACAGCTTGACAAGGTGGAGTGTAAATGGGACATACATGGCTTCTTCGTCTCATAAGGTTTTGGGGAGTTGCTAGTGTGCCAGCTTTGTTCTCATAGATGTGTGTCAATCAGTTGTATTTTCTGTTTACTGCCTGTACATCTGGAGCCATTCAACTGATTTCCCAGGGTGACAGGTTGATAGGCAACATATATGGGGCACTTTACTGGACATTCTGGACATATCTGTACAGTTGTGGTGTATGATTCTGTATGCAGACTACTACCACTGGTAGGATTCGAACCATGGCTGTATGTGCTAAACAAACCAACAGTTCACATCTCAGTTGCATGTGCTCTTTGGGTTTTGTTGTCCGCATTTCCCTGTTTTCTGTCTATGTGTCTCTCAGTTGTGCTAAATGGCCTCTGGGGATTACACCAGTCATATACAGGCATTTCTACACATTCAATTTATAGTGCACAGTGTGGATAACAGTGCTTAATACAACAGTACTATTACATGATTGCAAATCTACATTACCATATGCTACCAGAGTATACACATGCAGTGCAGCAGTTAGACCTTTATCGTCAGGCTGTTACACTTTTATTTATATACATACTATATGAGACTCTTCCTGACATATTCTCTAGTGTATGCAGTACTTGCCTTGAACAATATAGGTTTTATACAGGCAATTGATTTACTACTACTTTTAGTTTTATTTCCTATGACAGTAAATGCATGAGTATTACCGACCTGCCTCATGTCACAACCTCACTAAGTGACTGACGTGGGCCTCCTAGTTCGTGGCCTGCTCCATTGCAGCTGAGGGGGACATAAGAGGAATATTTAGCCATATCTAGCCATGATATTCTTGAGCTGGCAATTATTACACACATAGTGGGGTGATACTTACACACAACTGGAACATCCCCTGTCACTCTAGCCTCTTGGATCCACTGGTCCAAGAGGCCCCTCTTACACCGCTTTAGGTTGGCATAGTGATGCCTGACCTGCTCACCTATATGGGGTATGCCAGTGGCACTGGTGAGGTCAAGGGTGAGACGGTTCCAGGCCTCCGCCTTATGTTGGGAGCCCTGGTACTGGCCCTGCAGCAGTGTCTGATCATGGTCTTTGACAAGGAGTCCTGCCATGACTCTGGACTCTTGGATGCACCAGTATTGCACCCAAAAACGCACACCTTCTCCCCTTACTGCCATTGTGCTTGCAAGGGGAAGCTAAAACCAGTTATGAGATGTATTCCTGCCTCTTGGGTTTAAGTAGTGCTGATTTCCTGCACTTTTCCATGATTGGCCAGTTTTGAAAAGGCAAAGCTATGGGCAAACCTGCTTACCTAGGGTTGGCATTGTTTAAAGGGGTATAACACTGGGCACATTGAGTTAGCTGGCCTACACATTGCTTACACCTCCTAAGCTGGCCTGTGCAATGCTTAGCATTGCTAACATTAGTTTTTGCATTGAAATTCCTTTTTGGCATTGAGTTATTATTCATTACACCTTATATGTATGCCTGGTATCCATGATTCATGTGTATGTACACTATATGGGGTCCTTGTGTTTTATTGGGGACTTCAGCACTCTATTACAATTACATCTGACTTCTGGGCTTACTGCTTTATTCCAGTTCACATATTTATGTTATGTAGTGGGTTAAGGCACATATGTCTGTATACTGATTCCTTTCACAGGTTCAGTATGGTTTTACTATGGTGAAGACTTGTTTGCTGATGCCTCATTTTTCTGTACTTCTCTGATGGCTTGGTGGTTAACTACTGTGACTGTGGTGTAAAGAGTCCTGGGTTTAAGACCTGCATGGCTGTTTATTTTGTTGATGGGCAGAACAAGGGTCATTGGATACAGAGTGATTAAGGCACTTTTGAGCATTTGTAAGTGGGTTTGAGTGGGTTGGCATGATGATAAGCAATGCTAACCCCCGGTTACATATTCTTACAGAGAGTTAGCTTCAGAATTGCTTAACTTGTGTGCACATTGCTTACCCCTGCACAAACAGGCTTAAGCTCGCTTATTAGTGCTTAAATATGCTTACTACGGCTTAATGGTCCTTAAACCTGCTTACTAGTGCTTTATTCATTATGACACTGACACCCCACATGTGCATTTACTGCAGTACTCCAGCTCATAAATATATGTTATTTAGTGGGTTATGCAACAAAAATATTAGTCATAACATGCTTTGCCATGGAAAGTGCTGCAGTGGGACTCGAACATGGAATGCCTGCTTGTAAAGCAAATGCTCTGCCCACTACACTATTGCTATGCTGCTTCATTTGTGTATATCTTCCTTGTTATTCTCTTCAGCCATTTAAGTTGCATTTACCATAGCTAAGTGATGGGCACACCCATGCACCTACGGTTAGCTTTAATCGGATTTTAAAAGAAAAAACGGGTTTGTCCATTTTATGTCTGTATACTTTTGCTGTTGTACATGAGGGGGACTGTTGGTGGGGTTATGCGGACACCTATGAGCAGTCTCACTCATTTCTTACCCCTTTCTGCTATTCTTCATTGTTGGGGCATATATATTCTGAGAGCTCTGCTGCACTCTTACATGCTCCATGTAAGATTAGGAGCTCAGGCAGTGCACCTCATTACTATGCTTGGCATGCTGCCATCCTGCTCCTAAATGGCTGCCTCCATGCAGGACTAAGCTAGTCCTGCACAGAGGAATAATAAATCCTTGGGCAGTCTCAGCAGGTGAATGTTTATTGAATGTATGTTTCTGGAAAGTATGTTAATATGCCTTTCTGTCAGTAAAGTATAAAGACTACAGAAATGAAAAACATCATCAAAAAATCTGTTTAGTCAACTAGACTTTCAAAAAAACAAAAGCAAATAAACAACAAATTATGAAACCATTAAGCATGCTAAATATGACATTCCTTTTAAATTTTAGTTCTAATACATTATTATGCATTAAATAAATAAACTTTTTTTAATTGATAGCCTACATGGAGTATGCCTGGCTACATCCATGATTTTTGGGCATTCCCTACATTATTTTTATTTAAACCAGCACATGTCAACCTTGTATTACTGGCAAATCATTGAGGACTTAAGTTTCATAGTTTCATAGTTTCATAGTATAGCACTAGGCTATCTGCCCTGGGGCATTTGTAAGCCTAGCCATAGTGATGTGGCTTTTGCCACCCCATGAAATGGTACAAAAATGTACAGAATAAATCTAGAATACTGTGCCTCTGTCTAGTAGTGACACAATGAAGGTCCCCTTATATAATAGAATTAGTTTACTGCGCCCCTGTCTAGCAGTGACACAGATGTGACCCCTGGGGTAAACTTACGATCTCCCATCCACTCATCAAGATTTCTCTTGAAGAGTCAGTGAGGGGCTCTGCCTAATACGAACTGGGATCCTGTTCCAAAGCATGGGAAGCCTCTGGGTTATGAATCCATCCCTCCAGCATGTCCTATTCATACTTGTGCCGAGGTTTAAGTCTTTAGCTCTCGTGGTCCTGATGGATTTGGATTTTTTGAGGTGGAGCATGTCCATCAGATCTTGATTGGACATGGCCTTGTACGTCAGGCAGAGATCACCTCTGAGCAGGTGGTATGCTACTGAATAGAGCTGAAGTTTCTTTAGTCTGGCAGAATAAGACATATGTTGGAGACCCTTGATCCTTTTGGTGAGGTACTTTTGTGGTCTCTCCAGCTGTTGCAAATGCCGGGTGAGGTACATACCAAATGGGGCATTGTACTCAATCATGGGTCTGATGAGGGAGGAATATAGGGTACAATGACATCCTTGGATCTGGATGTGAATCCCTTCATGATGAGGTGTGCAAGGTAGAATGTTTTTCTAACCACTTTGGCAATGTGGGTGTCAAATGAGAGGTCGCTGTCTACTTGGGTCCCTAGGTCTCTGATTACTTTTTCCATACTCAGTGGGTTGTTGTCTATGTGATAATTTGTGGGTACTTTGTTTTTTCCAAAAGGGATGACTATACATTTTTTGGAATTTAGTTTAAGGCCGTGACTACGGCACCAGTTGTCCATTTCAGTGAGGCCTTTTTGTAGGATGTGTGTGTCTGCTGGTGTATCGACTATGGCGCCTAGTTTGCAGTCATCTGCGAACTTTGTCAGCCATAGCCCTCCCATGTTTGCTTTAACATCTGAGAAATAAATGCCGAACAAGAGGGGTCCCAGGACAGATCCCTGTGGGACACCACTTGTGACTGGCTTTGAGTCTGACATTGCTCCAGCGATTTTAACTTTATGGGTTCTGTCCTTTAGCCAGTTTGCAACCCATCTAGTGACATAAGGGTTTACTTTTAAGCAGTTTAGCTTATCTATGATGCCTGAGTGGGGGTATTGTGTCGAAGGCCTTTGCTAAGTCCAGGTATGCTGTATGGACTGCTTTGCCCTCATCAATGGCTCTAGTGACTGTTTCAAAAAAGTCAACCAGGTTTAAAAGGCAGGATCTGCCCTTTACAAAGCCGAACTGGGTGGGGTCAAGTGTCTGTATGTCCCCTATGTCTCTGTTTATGAGTTCCATAATGAGTCTTTCCATAGCCTTGCAGACCAGGCTAGTTAAGCTTATGGGGTGGTAGTTTCCAGGGTCTGTAGAGGCACCCCACTTGTGGAGTGGGCCCACTGTTGCTGTACGCCAGTGTTCAGGTACATATCCCAAAGTAAGGCTAAGGTTAAATAGCATTTTTGTGTGTGGGTTTAGCTCCTCTTGGAGTTCACGTAACACGCACCCCGGGATACAGTCAGGTCCCATTAATGCTGCGTTTTTTGCTTTGTTTAGGGCGGTTCTCACTTGGACATCTGAGATGACAGGGAGATTACATTCAGCTGGGATAAGTATTTCTTCTTTTGGGGGTGAAGGAGGGGAGAAATTTGCACTGAACCTGTCAGCCAGAATGTTAGCAATATCTGTGGGTTCAGTGTATTTTTTGTTGTTGTGAACCAACTCTGAGCATATCTGAGGGTTTCCGCCAAGGTTTCTAACATAGCTGAAGAAGGCTTTGTGGTTATCTTTAGTGTCCTTAGCGATTTTTCTCTCAAAGTTTGCCTTGGATGTTTTTATGAGAGAATGTAGTTTTCTGCTAATGTTGATCAGAGATGTCTTCACTTCATGGGATTTCGCTCTGATGTGCAGTAAGCTTCCTTCTTTTGTTATACAATTTGTTTATGGCTGAGGTCCACCAGACAGGATGCTTACATTTGGTGGAGAGGGACTTGGATTTGTTTGGGATTGCATGATCCATGCATTCTTGGAGATGTCCATAGAAAACATTTGTGAAGGATTCGGCATTGTGGGATGTGGTATCCACTGGCACAGTGGGCTTAAAGGATACCATCTCAGTCTTAAGAAGAGTGAAGTCTGCTTTTGAGAAGTTTTTCACTGTGGTCTTTTGTGCTGGGGTGGAGGTGGGATATGTATATCCAGGGTGATTAGTTTGTGGTCAGATCTCACTAGTGAGGGGTATACTTCTGGTGTGGAGCATTTTGTCCCCATGTTTGTGATGATCAGGTCTAGTATATTATCTCCCCTAGTGGGAGAGGTGACTAGTTGTTTCAGTGCATTTGAATTTATGAATTCCAGGAACCTTTGGGCTAGGGTATTAGGGCTAGAATAATGTACCCAATCTATGTTTGGGTAGTTGAAGTCTCCCAGTATGATGGTATTTTGTGATACATTCATATCCTCCAATGTCTTCAGGAAGGCTGAGTGGGGTTCTTGAGATTGGGAGGGTGGTCTGTAACATGCTACCAGTTGTATAGCAGTTTTGCCTATGGTTAGTTGCACCTGTATGGTCTCTGATGCTTCATGTGTTGCTATTAACCTGGAGGTGTAGGTGTCCTTTATGAATATGGACACTCCCCCTCCATTTGTGGTTCGGCCCGGGTTTTGGGGCCGAAAAGCATGATATGAGGTATAGCCTGGTAGCGCTGGGGTGCTCTCAGGAGCCTTGAACCAGGTTTCAGTTACTGCACAGATGTCGATGTTCTCCATGCTGAGGAGTGCATCAAGTGCCTGCATCTTGAGATTTAGGCTTCTGGCGTTTAGCAGCATTAAATAAACACAAAAAGACCACGGTCACCTTGCTCCAGCTGGCAAAAAATAAATTGCTTTAAGAACTTCCGTAAACCAAGTAGCTTAAACGAGCCAAAGGAAAAGGCAATAGTTTAAAATTCTTAACGCAGTTTTAATTACTTAGAAGCATTTTCGCCTTGCACACTGGCTTGGCTTCATCAGAGAAAACAACAATTACAAAAGTTTAAGTCAAGCTTAAGTAGGGTAGGAAGGGAAGTGATGTCATAACCACATTTAAAAATATATATATACAAATGTGTACACAAAAATGCATTCAATCGCAAAAATCTAATAATAATAATGAAGTAAAATACCACCATATAGGTAGTTATAAAAAGAGTTATTAAGATATACTAAGTTTAAAAACATGTTTAAACTACCATATTAATATTTTTTAAAAAAACTAGCAAGTAGTACAATAAAGAGTGTCAAAACTTTTTTGACGTCAACAGTAACAGGCAATAATAACTACATTAGGGGACTTAATGCTAAATCAGCATATATTTTTATAATAGTCATGTGGATTGAGTAAACAATGATGTTAAAAAGACATTATAGAATGCTAAATAACAAACAATACATTCAATAAGTGTACTTTATCGTAAATAACTTCTCAATTTCAAGACTGGTATTATATTGCAATTCTCGTTTAAACCTGGAAAATGAAAAGCATCTGTTCTAAATTGCCATTCAAGTTCACAAACTTCAAGTAGTAATGGAGTAGGACCCCCCCTAAAAGAAGTTGTTATTTGGTCAATGGCCATGAAAGAAAAACTATGGCCAGGTTGTTCTATAATATGTTTGGCTAAAGCGTTGCTGTCATTTCTGTTTTTGATTGCATACAGATGTTCGTACATACGATCGCGTAATCTGCGATCGGTCTTTCCAATATAGAAAGATGGACAGCAATCGCACAAAGCAATGTAAACTATGGATTTGCTTTCACAGTTGAGCGGCAATCTGATAGAATATTTTTTGTCTCTAGCAGTAAATGTCTGACCTGCTCTAACTTTGTAACACCTATTGCAAAAACCACATGGGTACATGCCTAACCTCTTGTTGAACGATCTGTTTGAAAAATTCCTCTGTAGTAATTCTTTTAAATTAGCATTCCTTTTGAACACAAATCTAGGAAATGATCCAAATTTTTCAGTTAAAGTAGGGTTACTTAAAATAAAGTCCCAGTTTTTCCGAATAATTGTCACAATAGCACTAGAATCAAAACTAAATGTAGTAATATAATGCAAGGAAGGGTCAAAAGGCTCTCTAAAACTAGTACTTATAACTGTATCTACCGAAGTGGTATCTAAGGAAAAAATATTTTCAACAAGAGAATAAGTTTCAGCACTAAGGTTATTGATGGGTAAAATAGGCTTAAAAAATCCCTCTGTTCTTTTGGTATTGACTTCATGTACAAGTTCATCAATAAGTTGTATAGGGTAACCCTATTAATAAACATTTCTGAAAGAGTATCACATTCAATATGAAAGTCTTCCAACGTACTGCACATTCTTGCAGCTCGAACCAATTGTCCCTTGACAATGGCTCTCTTTGTTTAACCGGATGGTAGCTGGAAAAGTGCAAGAGTGAATTGCAGTACGTTGGCTTTCTATAAATCTTTGAAACATAACTAGAGGAAAGAGAGTCTTTTGACAATTGTACATCTAAGTAATCAATACTTGACATTGAAAATTTATAGGTGAATTTTAAAAATTCAGTAGTACTGTTAATTGTCTTTACAAAATTGTCAGCTGCAATACTATCACCTTTAAATAATACGAAGATATCATCCAGATATCTGGTGTAAAATTGTATTGATTTCATAATGAGTTTACAGGAAAAAACACAATGTTTTTCCCAATAACCCATAAAGAAATTGGCCACCGATGCTCCACAAGGAGAGCCCATGGCCACTCCTTGTTTCTGTAAATAGTACTTCTTATCAAAGGTGAAGTAGTTTGAAGACAACACTATATCCAAAATTTCAGTTATGACATCAATTTCGACTTTTGGAGCATTGAATTCCATCAAAAGGAGGGCTATCCACTCTAATGCATCCTGGTGGGGGATAGATGTATATAGGTCTACGACATCAATGGTGAGGAAGTTAACATCACCATTGAAGGGTAGACCATGAATCGCTTCAAGAAAAGACCAAGAATCCTTACACACTCCTGAAAGGTGTACAATATACTTAGACAACAAATTATCAACAAGCCTAGCACTGGGGTATGTCATGGAAGACCTTCCATCAATTAAAGCTCTCATGGGTGGATTGTTTAAGTCTTTATGAACCTTAGGTATGCCAAACATAACAGGAATTTTAGGTAATGTTATATCAATGTAGTTATATGTGTCGAGATCTATTTTATTTTCAAGAAACAGATCACGAAAATATCCCCTAATCCTGTTATGGGCAACTTGAACCTCATTAGAGGATGCTTCAACACATGCTGGTGGTTGCAAAATGGAACACATCTTCTCATTGTAAGTCTGGTTATCTAAAATAACCAGACCACCACCCTTATCAGGCTTCATTAATCTAACTGATGTGTTACAAAGGTTGTCCAGTAATTGAATCTGTTCTTTAGAAGTGTTAAAGTCATATGTTGCCCGCTTACCAAGCCTATGACTAAACATGTATCTAAGATCAACTTCACAGACCTGCTCAAATAGCATTAGAGAAGGGTGCAAAGGTGGATTGCACACACTCGGTAACTTTAAGGTAGAAGATACATTCGGGGTATTATCACTATTAAAGAACAACTTTAGATTTAGTTTTCTTACAAAACATTTCAAGTTAATGATTTCTTTAGAGATATCCCCAAACCTACTCGGCACAAAGGTGTAACCATATGCCAAAAGTTCAACAAGTTCGTTTGTCAGAAAGAAGTCTGTATAATTATATATCTTAAAGTCACCTTCATCATTAACAATGATGTTCGGACCTTCCTTTCCTAAAGTAACATTAAAAGCAGGTGGTGACCCATCATGAATCTGTCCAGTGAAGTCAGGGTCTGTCAATTCCAGTTCCTCCCCTTGTTGGACCGTTGGCGGGGGTTTGCGTTGGTCTAAAAAAGACCTATTACCTTGATTGTTCTTTTTGGGGTAATAATTACTAGCATTATTGTTGTTGTTTAACCCTTTAATCCTGTTGCTACGTCTGGGTCCAGTTTCAACATTATTAATGGGTTCTTCATCCAGGAAATCATCATTACTGTCCTGGGGGATGTCCAAGCTAGTATCTGATTGTCTTACCCTAACATCAGAGGTTTGTTGGTGCATTTCCGAGGCTTGAAGTTTGGGATAAGCATTATTGTTTTTATATGCTTGCCTGTCCCTCACCAATTTTTTACCTTTGTTAAGTTTCAATTTAGTCAATAACGCCTCTATGCTAGTCAGGGTACGGTCATAATCATATTTGAACATAGGAAAATTCAAATCACCTTTTAATTCTTTGTCCAATGCTTCAATGTCAATAAGAAGCTGCCCAATCTGAATTTCATAGTGTTTAATAATGAGCTGTAACAATTGAATACCCTGGTTTTGAAATAGTTCTTTCAATTCTGTGAAGAACTCTAAGTTGTTCAATAAGCCAGAAGGGGAAAAAGAATTCCGAAGGCCTTTTGGAATTAAGCCTTCATGAATACATTGCTTAAAGTAAGAAGTTTCCAATTGTAACTTTTTCAATTTCAAGACTTTGTTATTGAATATTTTTAGCTTGTCAGCTAAGGAAGCAGTATTTGCTCCATTAATTACACGTGGATTATTGTCAACATTCTGGTTTGAAAAAGCAAAAGCATCCATATTTTTCATCCATTCTGAAAAGTTAGAAATGTTACTTACATTATTGCCGCTGTTGACGCTGCTAACACAATTGCTAGCTACATTAATATGCTGAGCTTGTAAAGAAGTGTTCGGAGCTATACCAGGCGCAAATCCAATTTGATTAAAAGTACGCCCATTGACTCCCGATGTGCTGGCTCCATAATTAAGTATATTATCTTGATTGTGCCTTACACCCGCTCCTTGACTGGCAATCAATCCTGTATCGTTAGGGACAAAGAGCGGAACTGCAAGCGGTTGAGCTGCTGGAATCTCTTCGTCGACAGAACCAGAAATAGCGGTGTGAGATGGGTGAGACTCTCTCACATCAAAGGTTACAACATTCCTGCAAGTATCCTTCCTTTCAAAGGCGTCAAGCCTTGCATTTAACAGGTCGAGTTTCACAGACAAGGCTGCGAGTGTGGTAGAAACCTAGTCACAAAAGTTCTGACTTTCACCGTCGGCATCCGAACTGGAAAATAAATGCGGAGTGCTGGGGCTATCAGATCGATCCATGGTCGTGTTTACAAACTAGTGAAGCATACGAAATAACACAAACCAAATAAACACAAAAAGACCACGGTCACCTTGCTCCAGCTGGCAAAAAATAAATTGCTTTAAGAACTTCCGTAAACCAAGTAGCTTAAACGAGCCAAAGGAAAAGGCAATAGTTTAAAATTCTTAACGCAGTTTTAATTACTTAGAAGCGTTTTCGCCTTGCACACTGGCTTGGCTTCATCAGAGAAAACAACAATTACAAACTTTAAGTCAAGCTTAAGTAGGGTAGGAAGGGAAGTGATGTCATAACCACATTTAAAAATATATATATACAAATGTGTACACAAAAATGCATTCAATCGCAAAAATCTAATAATAATAATGAAGTAAAATACCACCATATAGGTAGTTATAAAAATAGTTATTAAGATATACTAAGTTTAAAAACATGTTTAAACTACCATATTAATATTTGTAAGGCACAATCAAGATAATATACTTAATTATGGAGCCAGCACATCGGGAGTCAATGGGCGTACTTTTAATCAAATTGGATTTGCGCCTGGTATAGCTCCGAACACTTCTTTACAAGCTCAGCATATTAATGTAGCTAGCAATTGTGTTAGCAACGTCAATAGCGGCAATAATGTAAGTAACATTTCTAACTTTTCAGAATGGATGAAAAATATGGATGCTTTTGCTTTTTCAAACCAGAATGTTGACAATAATCCACGTGTAATTAATGGAGCAAATACTGCTTCCTTAGCTGACAAGCTAAAAATATTCGATAACAAAGTCTTGAAATTGAAAAAGCTACAATTGGAAACTTCTTACTTTAAGCAATGTATTCATGAAGGCTTAATTCCAAAAGGCCTTCGGAATTCTTTTTCCCCTTCTGGCTTATTGAACAACTTAGAGTTCTTCACAGAATTGAAAGAACTATTTCAAAACCAGGGTATTCAATTGTTACAGCTCATTATTAAACACTTTGAAATTCAGATTGGGCAGCTTCTTATTGACATTGAAGCATTGGACAAAGAATTAAAAGGTGATTTGAATTTTCCTATGTTCAAATATGATTATGACCGTACCCTGACTAGCATAGAGGCGTTATTGACTAAATTGAAACTTAACAAAGGTAAAAAATTGGTGAGGGACAGGCAAGCATATAAAAACAATAATGCTTATCCCAAACTTCAAGCCTCGGAAATGCACCAACAAACCTCTGATGTTAGGGTAAGACAATCAGATACTAGCTTGGACATCCCCCAGGACAGTAATGATGATTTCCTGGATGAAGAACCCATTAATAATGTTGAAACTGGACCCAGACGTAGCAACAGGATTAAAGGGTTAAACAACAACAATAATGCTAGTAATTATTACCCCAAAAAGAACAATCAAGGTAATAGGTCTTTTTTAGACCAACGCAACCCCCGCCAATGGTCCAACAAGGGGAGGAACTGGAATTGACAGACCCTGACTTCACTGGACAGATTCATGATGGGTCACCACCTGCTTTTAATGTTACTTTAGGAAAGGAAGGTCCGAACATCATTGTTAATGATGAAGGTGACTTTAAGATATATAATTATACAGACTTCTTTCTGACAAACGAACTTGTTGAACTTTTGGCATATGGTTACACCTTTGTGCCGAGTAGGCTTGGGGATATCTCTAAAGAAATCATTAACTTGAAATGTTTTGTAAGAAAACTAAATCTAAAGTTGTTCTTTAATAGTGATAATACCCCGAATGTATCTTCTACCTTAAAGTTACCGAGTGTGTTCAATCCACCTTTGCACCCTTCTCTAATGCTATTTGAGCAGGTCTGTGAAGTTGATCTTAGATACATGTTTAGTCATAGGCTTGGTAAGCGGGCAACATATGACTTTAACACTTCTAAAGAACAGATTCAATTACTGGACAACCTTTGTAACACCTCAGTTAGATTAATGAAGCCTGATAAGGGTGGTGGTCTGGTTATTTTAGATAACCAGACTTACAATGAGAAGATGTGTTCCATTTTGCAACCACCAGCATATGTTGAAGCATCCTCTAATGAGGTTCAAGTTGCCCATAACAGGATTAGGGGATATTTTCGTGATCTGTTTCTTGAAAATAAAATAGATCTCGACACATATAACTACATTGATATAACATTACCTAAAATTCCTGTTATGTTTGGCATACCTAAGGTTCATAAAGACTTAAACAATCCACCCATGAGAGCTTTAATTGATGGAAGGTCTTCCATGACATACCCCAGTGCTAGGCTTGTTGATAATTTGTTGTCTAAGTATATTGTACACCTTTCAGGAGTGTGTAAGGATTCTTGGTCTTTTCTTGAAGCGATTCATGGTCTACCCTTCAATGGTGATGTTAACTTCCTCACCATTGATGTCATAGACCTATATACATCTATCCCCCACCAGGAGGCATTAGAGTGGATAGCCCTCCTTTTGACGGAATTCAATGCTCCAAAAGTCGAAATTGATGTCATAACTGAAATTTTGGATATAGTGTTGTCTTCAAACTACTTCACCTTTGATAAGAAGTACTATTTACAGAAACAAGGAGTGGCCATGGGCTCTCCTTGTGGAGCATCGGTGGCCAATTTCTTTATGGGTTATTGGGAAAAACATTGTGTTTTTTTCCTGTAAACCCATTATGAAATCAATACAATTTTACACCAGATATCTGGATGATATCTTCGTATTATTTAAAGGTGATAGTATTGCAGCTGACAATTTTGTAAAGACAATTAACAGTACTACTGAATTTTTAAAATTCACCTATAAATTTTCAATGTCAAGTATTGATTACTTAGATGTACAATTGTCAAAAGACTCTCTTTCCTCTAGTTATGTTTCAAAGATTTATAGAAAGCCAACGTACTGCAATTCACTCTTGCACTTTTCCAGCTACCATCCGGTTAAACAAAAGAGAGCCATTGTCAAGGGACAATTGGTTCGAGCTGCAAGAATGTGCAGTACGTTGGAAGACTTTCATATTGAATGTGATACTCTTTCAGAAATGTTTATTAATAGGGGTTACCCTATACAACTTATTGATGAACTTGTACATGAAGTCAATACCAAAAGAACAGAGGGATTTTTTAAGCCTATTTTACCCATCAATAACCTTAGTGCTGAAACTTATTCTCTTGTTGAAAATATTTTTTCCTTAGATACCACTTCGGTAGATACAGTTATAAGTACTAGTTTTAGAGAGCCTTTTGACCCTTCCTTGCATTATATTACTACATTTAGTTTTGATTCTAGTGCTATTGTGACAATTATTCGGAAAAACTGGGACTTTATTTTAAGTAACCCTACTTTAACTGAAAAATTTGGATCATTTCCTAGATTTGTGTTCAAAAGGAATGCTAATTTAAAAGAATTACTACAAAGGAATTTTTCAAACAGATCGTTCAACAAGAGGTTAGGCATGTACCCATGTGGTTTTTGCAATAGGTGTTACAAAGTTAGAGCAGGTCAGACATTTACTGCTAGAGACAAAAAATATTCTATCAGATTGCCGCTCAACTGTGAAAGCAAATCCATAGTTTACATTGCTTTGTGCGATTGCTGTCCATCTTTCTATATTGAAAAGACCGATCGCAGATTACGGCGATCGTATGTACGAACATCTGTATGCAATCAAAAACAGAAATGACAGCAACGCTTTAGCCAAACATATTATAGAACAACCTGGCCATAGTTTTTCTTTCATGGCCATTGACCAAATAACAACTTCTTTTAGGGGGGGTCCTACTCCATTACTACTTGAAGTTTGTGAACTTGAATGGCAATTTAGAACAGATGCTTTTCATTTTCCAGGTTTAAACGAGAATTGCAATATAATACCAGTCTTGAAATTGAGAAGTTATTTACGATAAAGTACACTTATTGAATGTATTGTTTGTTATTTAGCATTCTATAATGTCTTTTTAACATCATTGTTTACTCAATCCACATGACTATTATAAAAATATATGCTGATTTAGCATTAAGTCCCCTAATGTAGTTATTATTGCCTGTTACTGTTGACGTCAAAAAAGTTTTGACACTCTTTATTGTACTACTTGCTAGTTTTTTTAAAAAATATTAATATGGTAGTTTAAACATGTTTTTAAACTTAGTATATCTTAATAACTCTTTTTATAACTACCTATATGGTGGTATTTTACTTCATTATTATTATTAGATTTTTGCGATTGAATGCATTTTTGTGTACACATTTGTATATATATATTTTTAAATGTGGTTATGACATCACTTCCCTTCCTACCCTACTTAAGCTTGACTTAAACTTTTGTAATTGTTGTTTTCTCTGATAAAGCCAAGCCAGCGTGCAAGGCGAAAATGCTTCTAAGTAATTAAAACTGCGTTAAGAATTTTAAACTATTGCCTTTTCCTTTGGCTCGTTTAAGCTACTTGGTTTACGGAAGTTCTTAAAGCAATTTATTTTTTGCCAGCTGGAGCAAGGTGACCGTGGTCTTTTTGTGTTTATTTGGTTTGTGTTATTTTGTATGCTTCACTAGTTTAGCAGCATTACCCTTAGTTTTTTTCCATTTTTGTTTTCTAAGGAGGTGGGTTTGTCTTTTGAGCCTTGCCTAACAAAGGCACTATGGGGGTGGCAAGAACCTTAGCCAATATCCGGAAGCCCAGTGGTGACAGGTGTAAGCCATCCCTTGCGAAGCAATGTGGCTTGTCCAACATATCATCCCACACTTTAGTGGGCAGCCTCCATAGTTAAATTAAACAAACAAACAAGCAAACTTTTGATCAAATACGACTAAAATGTAACTTTAAGTGCAGATTTTAAATTAATGCAGCAATCAGTTAAAAAACAGTTCAGGCTAGTTCAAGGTAAGCTACAGAAGCTATTTCAAGTGAAAAAAAAGCAAAGATACTTAAATCCAGAAGGTAGTCGCTTTTCTGAGTTCCCTCCTGCTAGGACCACTCTGTAAACCCACGTGGAGCTTGTCTGAGCAGTATAGCCAGAAAAAAAATACCCAGAGGTGGATTTTAAACAGTGAACTACAAAATAGCTAGAAATGGTCCCAAACAACCAATTACTACAGCTTCTTGTGCTGAGGTCACTTCCCCCAAGGACAGGTAGGCTGCTCAAGGCTCCCCACTCCCACTGGTGAGCAAAGAAACTTCCTTCTATCCAAGTAAGGTAATGGACAACACAGGAACTACACCACAGCCCAGAATACAGCAATGCCTGTAAACTGGTCTAAACTAGTCGAGGAAAGCGGGAAAACAATGTCAGGTATTTGAATTTCAGACTTCATACCCTTCAGAGAATTCATGCTATTGCAAAACCTGTTAGTCTATCAACTTTCTAAGATTGTAATAGCAATGTTTAAAAAGTGTTTCCATTTTTGGGCCTTTGCCCCCCCCCCCATTATTTGTGGCTTTGTCCAGATTTCTTCTCTAAGAGGTTGAGAGGTATGGTCCTGAGCAGTGATAATATCTGTGGAGATTGTGGTGTGAGGTGGTTTGCAGCTGACACGACATGTTCTAAAATTGTCTGTGCATCAGCCACAACCTTCACACATTCACTACACATGTTAATTAGACTATGGGCCAGATTCATTAACAGATACACAAAGTTTAGCTATCGTGTTGATGACACATGACACCGACATGACAGCATGCTATATGGGTATTCATTAAACAGCTCTACACAATGTGTAGACCAGCCAAACAGAGATAAATGGCAGAATATGCTAAAAGTACATACTAATTAACCAATCCAATATGGTGGAGCTCTTCATGAAGCAATAAAGCAATTGTGTACTCTAAATGCAGGCTTTTACCATGTATAACAAAAACTCTTTGGAATACAGGCATGATTACACTTAGAAGCACATCATGTTAGTGGTTGCTGCTGCTTTTATTATGCTGTATGCGCAACAGGCATTAAATCAGGGTGGTGGTTCTGCTGCTGCTGCCAGACTTAGGTCTAGAAGAGGAAGGATGTTTAGATCCAGTATGACTTATCACAGACTGCATGGCGTAGAACTTTCTGAGAGATACTGGGTGGACAGAGAAACACTAAGGAAATATGCCTACTCTGCCTCCCCAAACTCGGGCCCCAGGGAAATCATAGGGAACTCATTGCAGTGGAAACAAAGGTATGTTTAGCATTACATAAACTAGCTACGGGTACTTTCCAGATACCCACAGGGTATATATTAGGGGTGTCACAGGCATCAGCTTCAAGAACATTACATCAGTTTTTAAATGCAGTGTTACCACATACAAGGAACATATCTGTTTCCCATGCACCCCACAAGAGAGACCGACAACCATGCAGGAATTCTATGCAGTAGCACACTATGTTGAAGTGCTGAGGATCATAGATTGCACACACATAAAAAAAGCCCTACCTGTAGGACGGAGAACAAAGTATATCGCCAGAAAAGGTTTTCACTCTATAAATTGTCAGGTTGTCTATAATGCCCAAGGGATCACTAACAATTTCTGGGCAAGTAACACAGGTAGTTTCCACAATTGACACATAATGCACACCTGCAAGCAGTACTCCAGGTTTGCTAGGAGTGAAATTACTCAAGTGCATCTAGTAGAGGATGTAGGTTATGCACTTGAGCCCTGACTCATAACACCCAGAAGGAACCCACACAACCTCAGTGAGCAAGGACACAATGGGGTCCATGCTCATACTGGAAATATCACAGAATATCAGAGAATGTGTGATTGGATTGCTTAAATCAAGATTTCAAGTTCTAGATACATCAGAAGATGCACTACAGTACTACCCTGGTACCTGTGCCAAAATACATATACTCTGTGCCATGTTACACAATATAATTCTCAGGAAACAGCTTCAGCAAGGACAGCAAGGGGCAGGAACACAGTTTTAAGTACCACAAGCAGGGTCAGCAGCAGATACAGATGATACTGAGGGACAGCCACCAGCTGCAGATGGTGCTGGCAGATGGAGGTGTGCACCGTACGCCCTGGCTATGGCTAAGAGACAAAGGATAGCACATAAAAATAGGAACACTGATGCCTGCCAAACTAAGGAACCTTTACTTAACCATGTAATGGTTGTGTTATGATAGCATCAGACAGGGACAACCCCCAAGAACACAACTGTTTCTTGCAGTAATGACAAGGTAAGTGGAACCTGTAAAGTAACTGTTGCACAAGCATGCTCAGGAGCTATACCAGACTTCGCCCTACATTTGTAGATGAAAACGCATTCAACAAAATGCGTTTTCCTCATTCTAACAGGAACCTGACTATTCTAGGTTTCTTTCTTAACTGCTTGTTTTTGTAGTTCCACTCCTATTTTATATTCTTTTTTAGTTTTGCATCACATTTACATTTTTTACTTTTTTTTAATCTGAATTTAAGTTGGTATGAGTAAAGTCATTCTTGAAGTCCTGCCAAAACTCTTCACTCTTTCTAAACAGTCTTGTATAATAAGCCTGTTTCTTGACACTGGGGAGGACATCATTAGGAAGACAAACTTTTCCTACCTGTCATTCTTCAGTGCTGCTCAAGGGCAATGAAAGCTAATGACGAAGTACAAACATCTACAATATTCTACTTACCATTATCCTTTCATGCAAGTGGACACCAGTTATTCTCATTCTCTGTGTCATATTGAATAACCAGTATTTTAGCCATTATACCATTGTAGAGAATGGAAGACCTGTACATCGCATGCTGATTCTAGAATGAACGTCCTCCAGCATTGTGTTATTCTACAGGTAATGGCCACAAAAAACAAGTCTGCCATTTCACGGCTGCATATCAAGCTGCTGTGGAGCTCGGACTAAAAGTAACCTAACAGCCACCATTATTTTATACTTGCTAAACAGTACTTTTGCTGTTTAGCAAGTGTAAAATATATTAAAAAAAAACAAAAGTGTGGGTGTGCTTATGTCTATATGTGTGTGAGTGTATGCATGCATGTGAGTGAGAGCGAGATCGAGCAAGACGTTATTTTACACTCAGTAGTGACATAGGCAAATTTACATTCATATAAAAGTAACCACACTATAATTAACATAAACATTTTACTTCACATATATTGCTATATGTCATAAAACCTAAGCAGAATTACATAAATTATTCAATTTATGCCTTTTTTCTTTTCTTTAAACAAAAAACATCTTTATGTTTCTGTATGTCTGTGAGTCTATACATGCATGAAAGAGAGGTGAGTGTGATTTAGAGAAAGAGTGAAGAGTCAAAGTGATTGAGTACTGGTTGCAGCTGTTAAGAGGCTTGTGTACCTCTTGACCTCTTAGCTCAGGATATCTGGAAAAAAATTAAAAAAGGGGGGGGGGACAAAGGCTCAAAATAGGAACATATTTTAAATGTCAATCCCATAAAATTACAAAGTAGCTTAAATAACAGGGTTTGTGTTACCATGAATTTTCTGAAGGAAATAAAGTCTGAAAGTCAAATGTATGCCATTATTTAGTGACTTCAGTCCCAAATAACTTGCAACAAACCACACATTTTAGGAGTAAGAGACCAAAAAATAAAGTAAAAATTTAGATAATTAAAAAAAAAAGAAAAAAATTATACACTACAGCAACTTTGAAACATTAGGTGGCGGAACTATTTTACTCAGAAATATATTAAAAAATATATAATAATTAAAAGTAAGTAAAGCAGAACAATTTTACAAACAGCCCATTCTCTAAGTGCAATAATGCCCTGCAGGTCAAAGGGCCTCAGAGCACCCCTGGGTGGACATTATTTCCACAATAACACACACCCTCTTAGATATTATTGCTTGCTTAGGCCTTCCATCAATATTTCTTAGTGGAAAACTGATGATGCTTCTAGCATTTCTGACACCATCGGTGCAAGTGTATATGGCCATAAGTTTGGTGTGAATGACTGAATGAATGATGTTCAGTGTACCTGTGTTATGAAATGCATTCCATGCTGTATAGTGTTTCTGCAGAATAGAAGTGATACTCTGCAGTTCAGAAAGGTTCTTTTTCACATTAGTGTGAAAATATTAATGCATGTAAATTATGTGGAACATGAGATACTATCCAGCTTTGCTATCTAATGCAAATAGTCTGTGGGATGTTATGAAGTAATTGCCATTTGAAGAGCTCATGCTTCAGAAACATGGTTAATATAGTTTTAGTTTTGAAGACTGGATTCAAGATTTTGGCATTCAGAAACTCATACGGCATTTCTTACCAGTTTGTTTACTAATCAGGTATATTGAAATATGTCAGATGTGTTGCTAAAGAGGCCTCTTTCTGTCCTAACATCTTAGGGAAACAATCAAAAAATGTTATATTATTTCCATACATGGGGAAACAAAAAAAAAATGTAAGGCAAACATTTATATTTTTGTTTACTTTGTTACCACAGTTTCATGACTTTAAAATCCCCGGGATTCAGCAAACTTCCATGCAAGAATAGCTTATTCTTGCACAGAATAGACCGTTCCCATGTAACACAGCAGCGTGCCATGCATATTAATGAAGGCGCGCTGCCATGCTCTAATACGGACATGGTGCTGTGTACCAGTGCAGGGGGTGTGTCTGAGAGCAGTGTTCTCACAATACACATGCCCCCTGCACTCCATAATTGCCATACGGCAATGTAAATGTAGCGAGAGTATCCACAGATACCATTACCTCCAACCTCACAAGAAATCTGGACAAAGCCATAAAAATAAAGGGACTAATGTGAGATTTTGCTCTCATAAATTTATAAAGTTGATAGAATGACAGGCTTTGCACTAGCATGAACTTCCCAAAGGGTATAAAGTGTAAAACTCAAATGTCTGTCATTATTTACTAACTGCAGTCTTTAATGATTTGCCACTAATCTGCCAGAAAGCCACAATTGTATGGAAAATGGACCACAAATATAAGACAAAAATATAGACATTCTGTGAAAATTTGTACAGTTGGGAGGTATGGTGGACACTGTTAGTGTCTATGGAGCATACCTCCCAAATGCAAAGCCTGTCATGTCATCGCCATTTGAAAAGCACAGCCCCCCACAGATATTGTTGCAGAAAGCAATGTGCATATCCCTACAATACAAAAATGAAACACAACAGTTTTTTTTATTTTTCAGTCCCCAATAAAGTTTAAGTGTAGCTGAGTGGGTGTGGACATCCCACAGCTCTGCTCAGCCTAGCTTACATATCACAAGGAGCTAAACAGGAATATACTTTGAAAAGATGCAAAGTGGAAACGGCAAAGTGGTTGGAGTGTTTGCTTTGCAAGTAGTTGTGCCTGGTTTGATCCCCCCTAAAATGCATTAGCATTTTACATGTGAAAGCAGTACATAATTTATTTTTTTAATAATTAGGTAGTAAATAACATATATTTGTTAACCAGAGTAGTGTAATAGGTCCAGATGCGAGGTGTTAGTGTAATAAAGTTGTGAAACTCACATATAAACACAAGTCCCCCATACAGTATAGTCAGAGAAGAATAAATGTAATGAAAACATATAGCAGGATGTCAGGGAAGGTAAATAAAATTATAATATGTCAGGAATGATGAATCAATCCCATACAGCTGATAGTCTATAAAATAAAAGATAAGCAATGCTAAGCATTGCACAGCTATGCTTACCGGGTATAAGCATTGCTTAAATATGAGTGCTAAGCAATAAGTAGCCCAGCTAAGTGGATTTTCCCATTAGTAAGCAGTGCTGAACCTCCCCCTTTAAGCACTGCCAACCTTAGCTAAGCAGGTTTGCCTGTAGCTTAGCTTAGCTCATCGTATTCAAAACCATCCAATCATGGCAAAGAGTGGGAAATTGGCCATATTTAAACCTCACAGGTGGGAATACATCTCATAACCAGTTATAGCTCCCTACTGTAGGTAATATGACAGGTGTTGGAGAGGGCATGCGCTTTCGGGCACAGCGCTGGGGCATACGGGAGTCCAAAGTCATGGTAGGACTCCTTGTAAAAAACCATGACATGAGACTGCTGCAGAACCAGTACCAGGGTTCCCAATACAAAGCAGAGGTCTGGAAAAGTCTCACCTGTGATCTCACCAGTGCCACTGGCATCCATTGGACTAGTGAGCAGGTCCAGCATCACTATGCCGACATGAAGTGGAGGAAGAGGGAGCTCTTGAACTAGTATGTCCAAGATGCATGGCAGAGGGGCAATGGCATGTGTAAGTATTCATAGCAATAACTGTTTGCCAAAGTACAGCCTGTGTATATGATGGATAGGTATGCATAAAATGTTTCTCTATCTTCTTTACAGCTCCAGCTAAGCGGATTGCGAACCAGGAAGCCCATGCAAGCAGGTTGCAAAGGCTGCATTGCGAGGCTGGTGAGTAATAATTTAGCTTGTAGTATTTATACCAAATAATAAACAAATATAATGGCAGTATTAAAAATGGCTATGGTTTATACTGAATAAACCAGACAGTATTACAGTAATAGTCTCATATAGATTATGTATAAATAAAAGTGTAACTGCTTGTCAATAAATTTCAAAACCCTGGACTGGTTGTATTTACTCTGGTATGGTATGAATTGAAATGTTTACATGTTATGCATAGCAACTATAGCTCTGCAAGCATTCAACAATCAAGTCTCATTTGACAAAGTTAGTGCCACTGTAAAACACGAGATTAACTGATATGAAATGTTTCACGCACCAAGATCTGATATCTAAATAGTAACATTGTGTTAACCACTGTTTTCCACACTGTGCTATGTCGAAAGGTATGTATAGGAATTTAAGTATAAGAATGTTGTAAATACAAGGTCAGATTGTACAACAAAGAGAGAATGAGAAAGAAAACATTCAAAGAAAAAGGAGCATGTTCTCAATAGCTCTTTCTGATGAAACACAAACTTGTTGTATTTTTAGTAGAAATAGCCACAGTTTGAATCCCGGGAGTGGTAGTAAGCTATATGTATAATCTCAACTAGGATTTTGTGAATATGTGTAGAAACAGTCAGGTAGTGTCAACATAAATACCCTCCACAGTCTTCCAGGTAAGAGAAGGTATAAAGTAGCTACAAGAACATTGTAGTTATACTGTGCCCAACACCCACAGTCCAACCCCAAGGCTGCAAATGACAACAAGATAAGTACATACACCAAGTGGTCTCCCCCAAGAAATATTCAAACGTGTCATGCTGTGACAGCTACCAGTCCCTGCTGCCAACAGCCAGGATGACTGATAGAAATCAAGGCAGAGTATAGCAGTAGCATGCATGCACACACACACACACACACACACACACACACACACACACACACACACACACACACACACACACACACACACACACACACACACACACACACACACACACACACACACACACACACACACACACACACACACACACACACACACACACACACACACACACACACACACACACACACACACACACACACAGTATGAGTGCACATATGTAACCCTGACTATGTGAATATGGGTAGAAACAGTCAGGTAGTATTAACAAACATTCCCTCCACAGGTGTTCCAGTTAAGAGAAGGTATAAAGTAGCTATAAGAAGGCTGTAATTATACACTGTGTACAAACATACCACTGCCCAACCCAATGCTGTAGGTTGTTGTAATAATACCTGTAGAGTAATGATTAGAGCAATGATTATTAAAGCTGTGACCACTGCAAGAACGGACATCTCTCTCTCTCCCCCACCTTATCTTCAACAATAATCTAAACACATAAATGAATTGGGTATGTTTTCCACCAAACTTACTGTTGGGACGTGTCCTATTATTCCACAAATGTTGAAATGTATTCCAATTAATGTTCCCTGTTCAAATACTATCGTTGGTGGCCTGTTGCTATCAATCTAACCTGAATGCCGGTGTAATGCCCACTGTGGTTCCAAATATGCATGTGCTCTGTTTGCTATGCAAATGTTACATATATGTTGTTTTGGGTTAATGGGAATACTCATGCATGCTGTTATAACTAATCCTGGAATGTGTTTACCATTACTAACCAAAATATGTTCTAAAACTGCAACACCATAGTACGTCTGGGAAGGCTGAGCCCAGTGGATCTGCCCTCTCCCGCCTCATCTGGCCATGGCACTGGGCCCCAGCACATCTGGGACCAACCCTGGGACCTCCTTGTCTGCTGGTCTTGCACCAACTTCACATGGAACTGCCTCAGGGGATGGGGCTCATTCCCCCCCCCCGGGCAGAGGTGTGGACAGGATCCTGTCACCAGAAGCCAGGTCTGGGGTGTGGTGTATAGCGAGCTCTGCAAGGAATTAGGAGATCTACTATGCCAGCTTGCGGGCCACATGGCACATTTAGTGGGTCAGCCTCCTCTTCCTACTCAGCCCCCAGCACAGCCACCTTCGGGGCCGTGAAGGCACAGTGGTGAATTCCCATGGGTGGGGGAACCTCAGTCCCACTGCATCCATTTGGGGGCTCGTGGGCTTCTGATTACCAAACACCCCTCACCGTCCAAGGTGTTTACCCCCCACATATGTCATATACTGTCCTCATATGCTGTCTTGTCTGTCTTCCTACCCAACATTCCTCCCCAAATATACCTACTATCATTCCCCAATATCCCACTCTCACCTTAAAAAAAGGAAGAAGGGCAATCTGTTCCCAAAAAAAATGTTCCCCCATACATAGCAGTCTATTTCACACACTTGTCCACTGGACACATGCAATCTGGTCTAATTGGCTTCACAACACATTATTGTTTTCTTCACCTCTCACTCAGGGGTTTGAGTCTCCAAATTTACCTCCAAATTCAGTATATATGCACAGCTGTTGCTGTAGAAGAAATGGACAGCTATGGATCTTCCCTACACCATTCCTGCACATCTCTAGCTATCTTTCATATTGTTTTTCCCTCTTCATGCCCCCTTTTTCATCACTTTACTATGACCTATTTTTTTTCTTTTCTTTTAAAGAAATTAGCACAGGGGTAAGCGAGAGTAAACAGTAATAAGCGGGACTAAGCTTGTTTGCATGGTGCTAAGTGATGCCTAAACAGATTAAGCACTTTTAAAGCTAACTGTCTGTCAGCATAGGTAACCTCCATGCAACCCTGTGCAAACCCACTTACAGCTTCTTAAAAGTGCCTTAATCACTCTGTATCCAACAGCCTTTGTTCTGCCCAGCAAAAAATCATCAACTCTTGAACCCAGAACCGTGCACACCATAGCCACAGCAATTTACCACCAAGCCATCTGAGTTGTAGATATGTATGATGTTTTTTCTAACATATTATTCAGCAGAGTCATTCAACAGTAGGGAAAAGGTTTGTTAACATTAGTCATGTGTTGTACGTAGATATAAAAGTATATGTGTATGGAGATATATGTATATATATATATATATATATATATATATATATATATATATATATATATATATATATATATATATATATATATATATATATATATATATATATACATATATATATATATATATATATATATATTTGTGTCTTTCGGATTTTCCCGGTTAGGGGTTGCCACAGCGGAACTCTGGTCCGCTAATGATCGGTAGTTGATTTTTACGTGCTGAGTTACCAGCCCTGATGCACAACCTTCAATGAAGGCATGCCCATTCACGCATGTCTCCATGCAGAAGATGCTCTAGCTGAGAATTGAACCGGACAGTGTCTTACTGTGAGGCGACAACACTACCGCAGCACCACCACCGCATATATATATATATATATAAACATTAATATGTAACATATGTAGACATGTACATATAAAATATACACATATATGATATATGATATATATATATATATATATATATATATATATATATATCTATATATATATATATATATATATATATATATATATATATATATAAAAAATATATAAGTAAATAAATACATATATATATATATATAAATATCTCAGTATGTACATATTTTATCAATATTAATATATATATATATATATATATATAAATGCATATATCTGAATATGTATATATATATATATATATATATATATATATATATATATATATATATATATGTTATGTTTTCAATTGAATTGTACAGGCTATAGGTCATATTAAAGGTGGGAATTGTTTTGAAATGAGTTATTGTGGTGTCATGTTCCAATTGTACAAATACCAGGCATTGTAACAGGGATATGTACCCTTTATATCCACTGTAGCTATATGGACTCAGCAGTACCTAACCTGTATAACCAGCCTACACCGAGGTAGAGTAATCCTCTGTAGTGGACAACAGCAATACACAAACCACATAATAGATAACTATATTGGCTGTACAGGGACACATAGGTGCAGGCAACAACTGAGAAGCAAGCCCACCTCTATCTGAGCAAGCATGTAAGTTCACAGGTGACTTCCTGTAAGGCTGACTATGACTACAAATCAGACATATCCACACCAGCAAGGACAATTGCAACAGTATATCCACATATGCTATCAGTCTCAGAGGAAGCAATACAATTCACCCTGTATTAGGGGTAAAGAACACCTCATACACACATGCAATGGATATAGGCAACCTGCATCAGACAGGTTAGGTGGGAACATCCCCACCCTGTCCACCCCAGTTGTACAGGGGGATATGCACATCAACCACACTCCTTTCATCAGCAATGGTAAGCATGTAGATATTGCCTACTGATGGCAATAACAGGATATCTCCATGGGGCATAATAATATCACTGTCTGCCTCCTACATGAACTCAGGCATGTGCTCACAGCTCTATCACACACCACAGTCAAACACAGACCTGCCACCATCCACACACCATCCACATGGAAGATGGCCACTGTCAACCCTCTACACAGAAATGAATGGAGAACAGAGGATTATGCAATCAAGTGTCCAATATTGGGGAGAATAAGATAGCTCAGGGCCAGAAGTGTAATGCTTGCTGCTATAGCTATGATAGCTTGGAGGGTTATGGTGTAGTGTGGATTATTTGCAAGTAATATCCACTGTTGATGTGCAATATGACAACCGTATGAGGTCCTGTGACCTTTTTCCTGTTTATTCTTCCAGGTAACATGCAGGGGGCTCACTTACCAGCATTCTCTCTTGGGGAAACTAACAGTATCACCCAGTATGTGATCGAACATAATGCCCTGTTATTTGGACGGTGAGCAGAAGATGTGTGGGAGAGGACCACCCTGTGGAGCAGTCTGGTCCATAGGGTAAATGATGCTGGTCTGCACAGCAGAACTTATGAGCAGGTGCAGCATTAGGCCACCAGCCTCATCTGCCATGCCCGTCAATGGACTGCTGCTATAGCGAGGGACCGGCTAGCCACAGGTGGGGTCCATGCCATCCAGGCCCCAATGAAGCCCACTGAGGAGCTCCTCACCAACCTTGGGGCACCCACCTAATGCACAAGCCATGAAGCTGACGAAAGCATGGTGGAGGTGGGGTGCACACACACACTGGATGAGGACCATGCAGGTAAGGACCCAATGGGGATTAGTACACTAATTTATCAGACATACATGTATCTGTATTGTATTTACATCCATGTGTCAGGTCTGATTGCAGTTGTGGATGGGGTTTTCTAATGCACAGACGTGCATATTTATGGTGAGGACAGAACATTGTGTTTTACTGGGGTTAGTACTGTAAATGTGCAGACATGCTGCATCCATCCTGTACCAAGGCCACATGTGAGTCTGCGGGCAATAACTCCCTCTCACAACTACCTAGGACTCTCTGGTCTGCATATGAGACAGCAGCCTGAAGCTGGTGAGTATGACATTCTTCTGTTTTTGCCTGGCAATACCCCAGGCATGTGAAGGGCATGCAATTTACCATGCACACAACTATCAGTAATAGCTATATTGCTTAATGTAATACCTATATTGCTTTTTGTGCATGTTCACTTTTGCTGTGGGTAACTGCATTGCATCACAGTGGTCACCACTGGGGCCTATCTGATGTGAATTCAACATTCCTGTAGCATACCTCACAACTTGTCAGTGTCAAGACATCTGGACAGAGGCCAGCAAAATGGGTTGGACAAACAACCTACGGTAGGGACATGTGTGAAACATTAGTGGTATACAGTGGATATAAATTGTGTACACACCCCTGTTAAGATACAATGTGTTCCTGTTATTTACTAATTAGGACCACAATATCTCAATCCACGCCTCTTCTGGCCTTTAAAGTGATCCATAACATGAACAGTTAACTTGTAAAACCAAGCATCTGGACTCATGTATTGCACTTACAAGGCTAGCCACCTGTGAGGCTGGCAGATGTCTTATCAGCATGATGATTTAGTCAGGTATGATACCTCACGTTGCCATATTTGTCAGTACACTCACTGTGGCCTATTTGGCTACAATATCACATACATGGGCATTGTTAAAGCACACAGACCACTTCCAACCATGTATAACTTGCAAACATATGAATATTCCAGGCACATTTGTACAGAGGACTGCACAATGGTTTAATCTGCTGCATGTGAGGCAGATGCTGTTACCACACTATATAAAGTAATGGCAACGGGAGGTGGTCACCAGTCGTTTATGGTACACACATCAAAATGGTGTAAGCTCCACAAGATATGATCCTCATTGCCAGCAATAGGATTAGAACTCCTACCTATCTAGGTATTTCTACTATAGTGCTACTTAGTTATCAGATGCACCACAGAGATTATATATTTTTACCTATTCCAAAGATACTTCTAAGGTAGATGACATCAACAGGACTACTAAATTGGAGTGAGGGGAAGTGTAAAGCATAGCACACAGGTCAAAAATGGTGTAAACCACACACTACATGATTGTCAGAACCAACACACACACACATCCACACAGTCGCTACTAGGGTGATTAGAACTCCTGCCTATCTAGTTATTGTTACTATAGTACTACACAGTTATCAGATGCGCCACAGAGATTACACATTTCCCCTTCATCCAAAGGTACTTCTAAGGTGGATGACATCAACAAGACTACTAGATTTGGGTGAGGGGAAGTGTGAAGGGTAGTACACAAGTCAAAAATGGTATAAGCCAGATAGTACATGAGTTACACATACACAAACACACTCACTTGCCAGTATTGGGATCAGCACTCTTGCCTATCTAGTTATGTCTACTATAGTGTTTAGCAGTTACCACACATGCTACAGAGTTTACTGAGCTTTCAGATGGTCAAAGCTGCTGATAACTGCACAGCTGAGGTAAAGTATTACAGGTGGCAGAAAGTCTGCCTTCTGTTCCACCCTTACATTGTGCTAGTTCTTTCTGTCTTGCACTACAAATAGCATTATGGCTCGGCACTTCACCAGGTTATTGTATCAAGAAGTGTGACACACCTGGGAGCTGTCAGCAGTACTCGTTCATCACAGAAGTAGCCCCCGTACTTACTAGTTATGCCCACCCCTCCTGGCATGATTGAAGGGCAGTTTTCTGTGCTTTCACCCATTAACCTGGTGCACTTGTCCATTCCCAGGCACCGTTGCAACTGCCTCAGGTACACAGGCAGCCCTCCCCTCTAAATTCCAAACCCTCAGACCTGTGAGAGTTATCCATATATCACCCAATGTGGACATATGTGCTCTCCAGCAAAGACTGGACTAGCAGGTCAAGAAGATAAGATCAACACCTGCATCATGTGGAACAAATAACTCACCATGATACCCACTTTGACAGCCATAATATACATTGAAAAGCCACACACCCAGCTTCACACATACACTCAATGGACATTTACCCAAACAGCACAGAACAGCAAGACAGACACCCACTCAGACACTGTGACATGGCACATGCCAAGGGACAAATATTTAACCTACACAGTGTGCCCCTCAACCTAAGCTCCTAAGGCTAACCACCTTTCACAATACAGTGATCGTGGGTAACTCAATACTGAGGCACGCACATATCCCACTCACTAAGCTGAATATGGAGCAGGTAACAGCCAAGTATCTATCACATGCCAGCATCCAATACATGACACAGCCAGTCATGGAACTCTACAACAACTATGAGTATCACTCTCTATCCATGTGGGTGTGAATGATGGGACACACCTCCCTGGACTACATGACAAGAGACATGGTTGAACTCTCTGATTATGTGGTCCAGGCAGGTGTGAGAGTAGCCCTGAGCAGTGTACCGCCATCACCCAGAATGATGCTGCAGTACTATCAACAGATGATTGACTGCAACATTGGTTTACGTGTTTTGTGTTATTCTCAGGGAATCCAGTACCTCTCTGTGTGGGATGACATGATTGACAGAACCCAATGACTTGCCACTGATGTCCTACATCTGTCAGTGCTGGGTTTCCAGATACTAGCTAAATGTCTTGCCACCCCTATGATGCCTTATAAGGCAATATTCCTAATGAAATTATCACCATAACAGCTAGACATGTATGCAATCTGACGGTCATGCTGCTCAACAGTAGATATCTAACTGTCAGGATGCAGTCACTCAAAGCACTCAGAGTGGAGGATACATGTCTGTTGTAATGGAGAGGTGGTTCACAGCAGCAGGCAGCAGCCCTGCAGTATCAGTCTATGATGCATTCCACAGCTGTCAGTCCCCAGACATGGACCATACCACACCTCCACAGGTGGTGTTGTCTCCATATTCATTATGGTTAGGAACACATCCAGACTAGTATCCCAGCATAATGCATTGGAGATACTTCCTGTACATCTGCCTTGGGGTAATACTGCAGTCCAGACCATAGCCTGCTATGGGTCCACATCTATGTCCCTAGACTGTCAATGCACATTCCTCAACACCCTGCCATCTATGATGGTCCAATGCAACACTGACATAGTATGAGACTTCAACTACCCCTCCATCACCTGGGGAAAGTAGCCAAGTGCCAGTACAGTGGCCCAACACTTCTGAGATTCATCATTTCCAATTCCCTGGACCAGCTCATACTGACCCCCAGTAGAGGATGCAACAACCTTGACCTGTGTTGACCACTTAAATATGGGAATGTTTCTCATCCACAGTTGTCAATCCCTGCATGGTGAGATTCACACAGGCTGTAATCAACATGGAACTCAACATGTCAGCCACACCCCCCACAAAGGTAACCACCTTGCAAAACCTCTCCAAAGCTGACTTTGCAGCCATGAAAACAGGGGTGGATGACTTCACTGCACCCATGGCAATGGGAAATAGCTGCATGACTGTGGAATCATACACATAGGCACTGTACAAACAGGTACATAAATGCATGGTATTAGCCAAAGCCAACAGAAGCCAGACACTGTCCTCCAAACACTGGGAGACAATGTGATGGTCCCCTGCTATTACTAAAGTGTACATCAGAAGGAGGACACTGTTACAGAGAAAGGTGGTGTCCCATGACTGTTGAACTCCCTTATTAGCCTCAAACACAACTTTGGATCCCTCATGGAATCCCCTACAGACATATATGATGGCAGACATGCAGCAGACACTGACAACAATCACAACAGCCTTTGATAGTTACATCAATAACCTCCACAGCATTAAACACAAGTGTTGTGAGTTACTGCACAATGCTAATACCTATCCTGAGACAACAGATATTGGCCACAGTCTTGGCAACAAATTCAATGTCAGCTTTACCCCTCTCTCCCCCCACAAGTGAAGTGCTGAGTGAATGTGTTCTCACATGCTGTATCCTGGTTCTGTTCTAGGCATCTGTGTGTCATGAGGATGTGGCCCTGAAGCAAGACAAAGGGGTATGGCCATGTGGTAACACATCCACCATGTCTTAGGCAGGGTACAGCTGTGTCTGCATGGAATTCCCCGGTCTGTAACACAGTGATGCATATGCCTCACAGATTATAGGGCAGAGGGTTGTACATAGGTATATGTTGATTTACAACATCTGTTGTAGAGTGGAGAACGGTATGTGTTGTGGTTTGGACACACCTCCGATTGCTAATAACCACAGCCACAGAGGATATTCGTCAACCAAACACACTGAGATTACTATTCACACACACACACACACACACACACACACACACACACACACACACACACACACACACACACACACATGCACATTTGCCAGTACTGAGATCCATAGGCTCATTGCTTCATGGGTGTGTAGTAGGTGAATGGGCCTGAAGGCTCTACAAGGCTAGTCCAAGGGAATACCTTGGCATCAGGCCACATGACAATAGTCCCCAGTGTGTTTCAGGAGTATAGACACTGGAGTATTCCCCAGGGGTGGGTATTGTATTCCCCATCCAGTTATCCAGATTTCTATTGTGGGTGGCCAGTGATGTGCACTGCTTCACATGTATGTGATTTATATTTCATAACATCGGCAGTGTCTTGGTTGTGCACATCCCATGTGCATGTTCTTTGAAGTGTAGAAGTGTGCTTGAGGTTTCTGGGCATGTTGTGTGGGTAGATTGGTATCTTCAGAAGTAGCATTCCTGACCTAGTTTGGTGAGACATGGCTATGTAACTTAGATAGTGATCACACCTACATATACAGTATGATACAGGGATTAATTTGAGTTATTGGAGTCTGTCCATACAGGTCAGGTGTATAAGGCATGGTATTCCCCTTGTGGGGTACATTTGCAGACTCTACAGTTGTTGCAGGTGTCCAGTGAGGAACATGGCAAAAGGGCCAATGTACACATTGATTGGGCTACTGAGGGGATGGAACAGGGTGCCATGTCCTTTTACTTACTGGATAACACACACTTTAAGTCAGGAGATGTAACACATCAAAGAACTTTCTGATGTCAGTGGCACTGTTGTGGTCAACAGGCAGCTGACTGTCAACCTGTGTTCCCCATTATGTTATAATAATGTCACTGTTCAGTGGACTACCACCAATATATTACTTCATGTGAGCCATGGTGTTCCCAAAGGTAATTGCGGAACATCTCTTGGCATTGAGGTAATGTCCAGGGTTCTGACAACAGTCACAGGTAGCAAGTGGCCTTTGGGCATGATGTCAACATCACATGGATTAGGAATGCTACCACCCACCTTACTGCTGTATGCAAACATTATTAGCCAGGATGCCTTTCTGTTCTCCTCCACCTCAGAAGGGTAGATCCCAAACATGAGATGACATGGGTCCATACCCTGTATGACACCACTCATGCGTGGTCATCGGTTTTACATGGAGTCCACTGTAGTCACATCGTGGCTGCTATCTGTGAGGCAATTTGCAGGAGATCTACTGATATAGTGGTTGCTGCCTAGTCAAGTGTGTTTGTGTACGATACCTGGGTGGAGAGTTTTTCTGAGTATTAGAAAAGTTGCCTATATT